>NW_026048498.1:0-32500 GCF_023864345.2 Schistocerca serialis cubense
ACACACACACACACACACACACACACACACGCACACATTTTGCACGGTCGCAGTCGCCTTCCAAACGACAACGGCAGCAATAATGACCATTGTTAAAGGGAGGCGTGTCGACACACCGCCCTCCACTCCCGCGCGCAACGGCCGTCGACACGAACGAAACAGCTGATCCGGCCGCCTATGCCCACACGCCTTGCCTCGGAAACCCCAACGCCGCCGCAAACACACAGAGCCCAAACCACGCAAGCAAATAATCACCGCCTCTCGCACAACAACACACAGCCCGCCACCTCCGTCGCGGTCGATACAAAGACACACAAACGAAGCAGCTCCACACACAGCCAGCCACATGACACGTTTCCTTTCCTTCTCCCCTCCCAGTCACATCACGTCGCTCAAACGGAAAGAAAGAAACAAAGAAAGAAAGAGAGAAAGAAACAAACAAACAAACAAACAACACAGCGCACACACGCAGCAACAACACAGACTCTTTCGCACTTTTCAACTTCCGAACAGTGTGGTGGCCCTGAAAAGGGCCGTTTTCTAGTCTCTCCCACCCACAAGCACGGCCGCGGGAAGGCCAGCGCCCGCTGCGACGCAGCCTAACCGCCGAAACCGTACAGGGTGCGCCCCTGCCTCTTCAGGGCGTACACCACGTCCATGGCCGTCACAGTCTTGCGCTTGGCGTGCTCAGTGTACGTCACCGCGTCGCGGATCACGTTCTCCAGGAACACCTTCAGCACCCCGCGGGTCTCCTCGTAGATCAGACCAGAGATGCGCTTCACGCCGCCCCTGCGAGCCAGGCGGCGGATGGCGGGCTTCGTGATGCCCTGGATGTTGTCGCGCAACACCTTGCGGTGCCGCTTGGCGCCACCCTTGCCGAGCCCCTTTCCTCCCTTGCCGCGGCCTGTCATCCTTCCTTCCTCGGGCAAAGCAAAACGTGCACAAACAGCAGCTGCAGCGGCTCGCGAGTCGGCTACGGTCTGCGCCCAGCGCGCCCGCCGCCCCCCTATATAGGACTCTGGCCCGCCCTCCCCCCACCACGCGCAACCGAGGGCATATAAGCGCAGCACGGAGGCGCGCGGGCCCGTTGTCAAGGCAGCACCGGACGCCGCGCCGCACCTAACCTCCACGCACGCCGCTCCGCTACCGCTATGGCCCCGCACAAAGCAAACGGCCCGCAAGTCCACCGGCGGAAAGGCGCCGCGCAAACAGCTCGCCACCAAGGCGGCGAGGAAGAGCGCGCCCGCCACCGGAGGCGTCAAGAAGCCCCACCGCTACAGGCCGGGCACCGTCGCCCTGCGAGAAATCAGGCGCTACCAGAAGAGCACAGAGCTGCTCATCCGCAAGCTGCCATTCCAGCGCCTAGTGCGCGAGATCGCCCAGGACTTCAAGACCGACCTGCGCTTCCAGAGCTCCGCAGTCATGGCCCTGCAGGAGGCCAGCGAGGCCTACCTCGTCGGCCTCTTCGAAGACACCAACCTGTGCGCAATCCACGCCAAGCGCGTCACCATCATGCCCAAGGACATCCAGCTCGCTCGCCGCATCCGCGGCGAGCGCGCCTAAACCGCGCCGCGGCACCGCACCGCACAAACAAAAACGGCCTTTTCAGGGCCACTAACATCTCTCCGTCGCGAGCAAACTTTGTCGGTCGCCTGCCTCTCGCCCCGCAACCCCAAAAAAAACAAAAACCACCACTTCCCGTCCGTCCGCCACACCCGCTCACTCTGCCTGCCTGCTAGCAGCGCGCAACAATCACACATCATCCCTCCCCGGCGCTCAAAGCGCACAATACCCAACGGCCGACGTCACACCGCACGGGTGGCTGGCCGGCCGCCGCTTTCGTTTTTCGAAATCAAAAAAAACCCGCACTCCACTCCGACGGCCAACGGCCAGGCAGGCGCGCTCGCTCGCTCTACACGCCACCGAAATCCCCCGCCGACTCCTTCCCACATCTCAACGTGCCCCCCCTTGCAAAACATAACACACACACACACAAAGGAACAAAACAAAGACCAGACACGACTCGACAAGACAGACATCCGAGAAGAACGAACGCAGGCAAGCCAACCAACGTATTCAAACAAAACAACGTGACAGAAAAACCAACCGTCGGCCCGCCGCCACAAACACGGCGACAATCAACCACGACAACAACAACAACAACAACAACAACAACAACACCGCTTACCGCTACCGCCGCCCACACCCGCCACCGACCCCCGCAATCCAACCACCACGGCACGCAAACAGCATCCCCACGGGCATACAGAAACGCCAGACAGACACCCCACACCAAACGCAACACGACAATCAAAACCTTCCCCGACGTGCTTTGATGGCCCTGAGAAGGGCCGTTTTGGGCCGCGCGTCTCTTGCGCGCCACTAGACGACGACGGGGGGTGGGGACGACGGAGTCAAGCGCCAAACCCTTCCTTTCCCATCTCTTTCTACTTCTTCTTCTTGGGCGAAGCCTTCGCCTTAGACGGCGTCGTCGCCTTCTTCGGGCGCGGCGCCTTCGGCTTCTTCGTCGGAACCTTGGCGGCCTTCTTCGCCTTCGACGGCGACTTGGCCTTGGCCGGCTTGGCCGCAGCCGCCTTCTTCGCACCCGCGGGAGCGGCCGACGCCGCAGACGCCTTCTTGGCGGCGCCCGCCTTCCGACCGGTCGCCGCCTTCACGCCACCAGCCTTCTTTGCGCCGGCCGCACGGGCGCCCTTCTTCTCCTTGCTGGCCGGAGCGGCGCGCTTCTTCTTGGCACCGCCAGCACGAGCCTTGCCGCCCTCGGCCCGCCCCCCCGCCGCCGGCGCCGGCAAGCTTGAACGAGCCGGACGCGCCCTTCCCCTTCGTCTGCACCAGCTCGCCCGCCACGACGGCCGACTTGAGGTACTTCTTGATAAACGGCGCCAGCTTCTCCGCGTCCAGCTTGTAGTGCGCGGCTATGTACTTCTTGATCGCCTGCAGCGACGACCCGCCGCGCTCCTTCAGACTCTTGATGGCGGCCGTCACCATCTCAGAGGTGCGCGGGTGCGCAGGCTTGGCGCGCGGCTTCTTCGCAGACGACGCAGACTTGGCCTTCTTCGTAGTGCCGGTGGCGGCGGGTGCCGCAGCAGTCTCGTTCGTAGCCGCCTGATCTGCCATTTCGACGACGCGCGTAACACACAGCGAGAGCGAGAGCGAGAGCGAGCGGGGACGGCAGGCACGCAAGCACAGCACAGCAGAGCAGAGAATCACAAGGGCCCAGCCAGTGTCGCGGGCGGGCGCGGACGGCCGAGAGAGCGGCCGCCACTCTGCGCGCCGCCGCGCCGCGCCTCCCGCGCTTGCTACCGCCCAACGTCCGACAGCCTGTGCGGAGCAGCCCCAAACCTGCGCCACAACCGCCCGCGCCTTTCAAACCACCGAGGATGGGGCTACACACAGCCACACCACAGTCGCCAACCAGTCGCCACGGCAGCGCCGCAAACCACGGCCAAACTGCAGCTACCGCGCGCTACAGCCTGGGTCGGCCCGCCGAGAATCGCCGCCCCCGCCCAAATGCCGCCCCCACAGCCCCAGCCGACGACCCGCCACAATGGCCAAACCTTCGGCAAAACTCCCACACCGTCGCCGCGGCAGCCCGGCCAGCGCGGCCGGCGCCACAGCCACACAAGCCGAGGCGTGCGGCGATGACGGCCGTGCAAACGCGCCTCCGCCGCCCCATCGCCTTCCGTCGCCCTCCCGCCGTTTCCCGATCGGCCCGCAGCCGTCGGGCCACATCGCGCGCCGTCCTCCTCCTCTCGCCCGCCAACATTCACAGCCGTTTCTCAACAATTGCCCGCCGCAACAGGCGCCGCCGCCTGCGCAACAGGCGCCGCCGCCCCTCGCCGCTTCCGACCCAACCCCTCGACCGAGGCAAACCGCAATCCGAATCGACAGACCAACCCAATCTGCCGTCAGCACACACGCCAGCCGACCTTACACGTTACGCGTTACACATTACGTTTACACGTCTAGGTTAGGTTAGGTGGACGTGGGTTAGGTTAAGGGGACTTGGGTTAGGTTAAGCGTCAAACTTAGGTTAAGCATTCAAACACGTCAGGCGTCAGAGGCTAGGTTAGGTTAGGTTAGGTTAGGTTAGGTTACACGTTAGGTTAAGGGGTCAGTGCTAGGTTTAAGAAGCGTCAAACGTAGGTTAAAAAAGCGTTCAAACGTGAGGCGTGAGCCGGACAGCTTACCGTACGTAGACGTTAGGGGCTCACAGGCTGAGCTCACCTCGCCACACCACAGGTTAGGTTCGGTTCGCTCGGCTCAGCGTAAAGCGCCGAGGTCAGGGTTACGTTCGTTCACCTTCGGGCGCCACACTTTCGGTTGAAAGGTCGCGACGGGACGACGTCGGCAGGCACGCCGCAAACGAACAAAAACGTACAGACGACGTCGAAAACCGCCGACAGACGGGGGAGCAGCACGACCACGACCGATACCGAGCGCGAACGAGACACACGCGAACCACCCCCACCGGCCAAAGGGCACCACACAACAACCCAGAGCACCACGTGTCGACACCAGAGCAACCCGCCGCTCACGCGACATGGCTGGCACCGAAGGGCAACCGCCCGCAACTGCGCTTTCCGCGCCGGCCCGGATGCACGTCGTGCTACAACAACACCACTACCGTACACAGCCGCTGTTCACAACATCACTATCATGCGCGCCCGCGGCTCGCCGCCGTCGCAGTCGCAGCCCCAACGCCAGCACCATTCACACGCACCGCAACACAGCTCGCCGACACAGCCGAACAAAACAAACACCACACAACAACAGCAACAACGCCGCCGCCTCTACTTGTGCCGGCGACCCACCCCGCCGATGGCGCACCTTTCGCCAGCCGGCAATCGACACACACGCACCCACCCACCCCCCGGGGCCCAGTGCAAAAAAAAAAAAAAAAAAAAACACACACAAAAACAAAACAACACAAACGACACGGGAAGCGCACACCGCCACTTCGCGCGCACGCCACCAACCAGTCGTCGTCTCACAAATAACAAACACAAACAAAATAAACTAACAACTAGGGCAACACAAAACAAAAACGCCTCGCACGAACCGCCCACAAAAAGGACAAGCACACGCACAGCCTCTGCTGACGACCACGACGCAGCGGCACGCTGCTCCTGTCTCGCGCCCCGCGCCCCACTCGATTCACACCTCACGCGACACCGTCAACGACGGGCTCGCTTCCCGCAACCTACCACCTTTCCGCCACGGCGCACAGCCCCAGCCCCACCCGACGACGCCCGTGGCAACGACTGCACTTTCACCACCGCCTCCCCCTTCCCCCCCAAAACACACACACACACACACACAGCCAGCCAAACACGCACTCGCGACCCACACATGCACGTGCATCGGCACACGCCAACCAGTCAACGTCGACAACCACACGCAAGGCTCGAAACGAAACCGGCGTCCTTCCACGTTGCCATCAAGCTACGCGACACAAGACACAAGGAACCAACACAACAGCCGGCCCCACTAATTCCCACTCTCACGCCGCAAAAAGCACACCGAAACCGCCAAACGCACGCACATTCCCCTTCGCACTGACACCGACCGGCTCGCTACCACACACCTCTCGGCAGCCGTTTCACGCCAATTCGCCACACCGCCCACACAGTCGACAAGCGCCCGCCCTGTACGGCACACGCAACGACGCAGCGCAGCAAAGGGCGCCCGCAACACATACCTCTCCGCCGCCCGACGCGCCAACCGCCACACCACACCGCCAGCCACTCGCAAATTGTGCACTGCCACCAGCCACACGTCCAACACGCCGCGCCGCCTCCGGCCACCCGCCAGGGGGCGCTCACGTCCGCGACAACAGCGCGGCCCGCCGGGCCGGGCCGAACCGAACCGAGCCGCCGCTGCTCTGCACTCGGCACGGCCACACCCTGCTGCAGACCGGGCTCGTCTCTCTGTACGCGTCTGCCTGCGCATCAACACAACACGACCTTTTATTTTTTTTTTTTTTTTCCTCTCCTCTCTACCGCCATCCCTTCTTCTCGCGTTTTACTCGTTGTTGCAGCAGCGGCGCACACCTACACATCCACATCCACAGCCCCAGCCGAGCCGGCCTCACCTCAGGGCCCGCCGCCAGCGTCTCCTCCTCGGGCACAGGTGCGGTGCTGTGGCCGCCCATCCAACCGCATTGCTGGCCGTCCAGCCGCCAGGCGTTCCCACTGCCGCGAGCCACGCCGCGCACCGACCCTGCTGCAGAAAACGAAGCATAGCCAGAGACCGACCGATACACAAAGCAAGCCGTCGCCTCGCCTCTTGTCCTTCCTGCCTTCCTTCCGCCCCCGCCCTTCTCACACCACCGCCTCTCCACTTTCGCCCCCCCCCTCCTTTTTTTTTTTTTCCTTCTGTCTTTCTTTCTTTCTTTCTTTGGCCCTCTCTCCTTCCCGCCATGGCGGTTACGGCACCGCCTGCAGCGGCAGATTTTTTTGCGCCCACACGCCTACTCCTACCACCATTAACCTTGCCCTGCCCTGCCCATCAACGTCGCAGTCGAACCGACGCTTGCCAACACACTGCCCACGTTCCTTTCTCTTTTCGGCCTACGCCCATTACGCGCCGCCGCCACAGCACCTTCCCTTCCCACAACACACCGACGTCATCACACGCACCCAAAACAGGGGGCCACGACCGTGTTCCTCGCCCACTCCCATCCCGCACGGTACGCACATTCCCAACTACTACCGCGCACCCTCCCTTTCCAATCTGTGTGTCTCTGTGTCTGTGTCTGTGTCCTGTCCGCGCGTGACGCCTCTCAACATCCGCCGTCCCCCGAACCCGTTTTCGCCCCCATGCCGTCGTCGCGCCGCCTCCTCCTCCCCGTCCACCGCCGCCCCTGTCCGCCCCGCACCACACCATACACCGCTGCTTGTCCCGGCCGTTGCCACCAAAGGCGCCGACCGCAAACGCGCCACGCCGCAGCACCCGTGCGTCTCGCGCTCGCTTGCATCTCCGTGCCGACGCTGCCTCTCTTCCCGCTCGCACTCGACCTCGACAACACAGTCTTTGGCTCCGCCACTGCGTGTTCCATTACCAGAGCGATGGCGAGGCATGACAGCATCTCTGTCTGACCAGAGAGTTATTTATCGTTGCTAGTCGGCGCTTGGACCGCGCCAGACGACAGTAGTGGCACGCACCGGGTCGCCGGGAACAGTTGTTATATATATTGTAGCGCGAGTCGGGAGAGGTAGTAGTCGGTCGACAGTAGTAGCGGGTGGACGGTTGTACTGAGCGGGCGTCGGCGGCGTGCTCTGCTCGTCTCGCGACTCTGGTCACGGTTCGGGACGATGTATAGTATATTGTGTTATAATCAAAAGGTAGTGTGAAGCTGCATTGCGCAAATCTGATAACGTATGTTCATTGTACTTACTTTGTTCAACAACAAACGCCCCACTATTACTTTTTTCTAAAGTACCTTTTGTCTTTTAACGAAAAACATTCACTTTTTAAAGACCACTTCCTATGGCATTTCCCTCCAAGGAGTGCAATTAATTACCAGCCAGCACTCATTCATTGCACACAGCTGTGTAAGGGGTATCTACAATTGAGGAGCGGATATAAATGCAATTTTTTTTTTTTTTTTGTTTTTTTTGTGTGTGTTGTAACCTCCCCGCAAACTTTCAAATAATGGACAATGTTATTTTCGGATGCTAATGGACATTGCGCTAATTGTAACCTCGCCCACAATGAGAGGTATTGAAAATGGCAACAAAAATGTGAAATTCGCAATCTGACTCAAATATAAATTCTTCACAACATTTAAAGTCCGTTCAGTGACAAGAAACTTCAATTAAACCGAAATATCGGTCTTTGGCCCTGTGCAAAACAATCAGAATTAAAGTCTTACCTCCGAATAAATGGATGTCACATTTCTGCTCTTGTTGTTGCGCAGCGCTTGGAGGAACTGCATTGCAAATAATAATATTCTCTTTTTTTGTGATTTTAGTGAAATTTTTCTTCAAAGAAGTGGAATGAAATGTGAAGTGCAACGAACTCTTTAGTTCAATAAAACATTAAATGTTTGAAAAATGCTTTTGAAATAAACATTATTATTGGGGAACTTGTTGGAGAATAATTACAATAAATGAAATTTTTCACTATCTAATGATTATATTAATTAACAGCAGTATACCTTATTCACCATCTTGACCAGTGTTGCCGACCGCCTACATCACACAACCGCACTCGGCTCCTACTACTGACCGACCGCTCTGCATGACGACTATTAGCGTACTGCACGCGACGACTACTGACAGAGTACAGCCCTCAACTACACAGAGCTACAGACTCGCAACGACTCACTGACTGACTGACTGACTGACTGACTGACTGAGAACCGCTCGCAACACTCGCGCAGTCCAGCGCAAACTCTCTGGTCACAGATGCTACAATGTCTCGCCATCGCTGCTATGTTACATACGTGTTTCAGTGTCTTTTTTTTTCATTGGGGTAACGATCTTTGGCTCTTTTTATTCTGAATACAGGGCCAAAGGTCAACGCTGCTGCCCTTATACAATTTATCAGGTTTCATTGTGTCTGTTGCAATGTTACATACGGTTCATTCTTTCATTAATATTATCGTTGGGTTTGTTTTGTAGGGACGTTAACATTCTGGCACATTTTTATTACCATCGGACTCTCTGCTATTTGTGCAGGGAGGTTATACCTGGGTCCATTTCCATTTCCATTTACATTTTAATATTGATAGACTTTTTGTTTTCTTTTTTGTTTCTTGTTGTTTTTTTTTCGTTCTTTTGTTTTGTTTTGTTTTTCCCGCTCTCACCACCACCGCCGCATCACGCCTTCCGTTTTCTTCTTGGTTTCTTTTCTGTTCTTCAACTGCTTCAACATCACCGCGCCCCATTTCCACACCACAGCCATCAGCCTCCAAGACGGGCAGGCGCAGTGTGCCATTTCCGGCGCACAAGCACACCCGTACGGTACTCTCCTCGCCCCCACGCCACCAACAACACAGCGACCACGCGGCTTTCAGGCATGGCACGGCACGGCACCGGCGAAATGCGCCGCCCCCGCCCCTCCGCGCATCCGTCCGTCTCGCCACGTTCACTGACAGCCGCGTCTGCGGCTACACCACGACAACCACAACACAACACCGCTCCCCTCCCTGGCAACTCATTGTTTTTCTCCTCCTCTTTTGCACAAACCACAACGCCGAGCACAGGCGCAAGCCACCCACACCGCGCCCCTCCCCGTCCCGTCTTTGGCCGCCGCTCCTCGTTTCCTCGTTTGCCCCCTCCCATCTCCCGAAATGCCATGCCAGCAGCGTTACGCATGCCCCTCCCCTGTCCACACAACACTACCGCCAAACGAACAGCCTTCCGGGCCACATGCAGGGCACGCCCACCTCCAAACACTGCCAATTCACGGACGCGCGCACACACACACACACACACACACACACACACACACACACACACACACACACACACACACTCACTTTCTCGACACCTTTCTGTACGGAGGGTGCGTCATCTCCACCGTGACATCCATTTCCCCCCACTGGTAAAACATGTCCACTAACACCTACATACATCATTCAAGTACACAGACAATAGCATACACACAATGGGAGGGCACACGAACATGGACGGCACGGCACTGTCATACACTCTTCCTCAGAACCATATCAACAAACGTTACGTACATCCGGGAAAGCGAAAAGCGAAAGCAAAGGCAAAGCCCAATGCAGCCGTCAAAGGTAACGTTCACCACGGCAGACACTTGCAGCCGCGCCGCCGTTAAACGCATTTCAGTGCGGCTCCAATACGCCTCCGACACGGGAACGTTCCGTTGCTCTACGAATGCGTTTCTCCCCTTTTTCCCTTCCTCTCTCTCTTTTGCCCCCCCTCTGTCCTTTCCTCCTTGCACTCTTGCCTCATTCCTCACGTTCTGCCCAGACATTCGACCGATCAAAGTCAACCTTTCGTTACCGTTCTCAGCGCGACGGTGTACAACAGTATGACGGGTGTGCCCACGACTTCGGTTCAGTTGCGTGACGCCGGTCTATCGCGCCGATCGACAGTTACTCAGGGGGCGACGGATCGGACCACGTCACCGACACACAAAACACTTTCAAACAAACAAACAAATACATACCGGATGGACACAGACAAACACGTGTACAGACATTCGCCAAACAAACGACCGCCGCCGCCGTCGTCGTCGTCTAGCGTCGCGCTTACTGTACTGCACTGGACACGCGTGCATCTTGAATGACGACATCGGTGTGCGTGCGTCGTACGCAATCAGTCAAACACGGCTATCAAAAATCAGAGTCGAATGGTACATCATCGTGCGTGTCGCCGTACACGTACAGTACAATACAACAACAATGCGTCTTAATGGCACGTTCACTTCAACGTCACTCACACACCTCCACGCTGCAGTTACGTCGCACCATTGTCAAACTCGGCGTACAGCAAAGGGAATAGTGGGCGGCAAAAAAAAAACAAAAAAAAAAACCAAACAAAAACATTTCACATTTCACCCTCGCCATGTATGATGTGCAAAAAACAAACCCGCAAACGGCCGTCGTTACGGTGACACAAAAGTCGCCGATCGCACTGTCCCCCCTCGCAGACAGGTAACACACACACACACACACACACACACACACACACACACACCAACACCAATGGGTCAAAACCACTCCAACGAGGCGTGCCACCATTCCACGCCACGGCGACCAACCTCGTGGCCGTACCCCGCAACACGCTTTGACGCGCCCCCCCCACCCACAATCACAATGCACACATACATCACATCACAGCCGTCCACACAAACAACAACAACAACAATTCCGCCCTTCCCGCAAATGGCAAGTTGGTGGCCCTGAAAAGGGCCGTTTTGCCGCTCTCGCAACGGAGGAGCCTTCTCCATCCTTCCTTCCATTCCAGAGCCACCTCCTTACTTGGAGCTCGTGTACTTGGTCACCGCCTTCGTGCCCTCGCTCACGGCGTGCTTGGCCAGCTCGCCAGGCAGCAACAGCCGCACAGCGGTCTGGATCTCGCGGGACGTGATGGTCGAGCGCTTGTTGTAGTGCGCCAGGCGAGAAGCCTCGGCCGCAATGCGCTCGAAAATGTCGTTCACGAAGCTGTTCATGATGCTCATCGCCTTCGACGAGATGCCCGTGTCAGGGTGCACCTGCTTCAGCACCTTGTAGATGTAGATGGCATAGCTCTCCTTCCTCTTGCGCTTCTTCTTCTTGTCGCCCTTCGAAATGTTCTTCTGCGCCTTGCCAGCCTTCTTGGCGGCCTTCCCGCTAGTCTTGGGCGGCATCTCGAACCAACGTACGGCAGCAGCAACACCAGTAGCAAGCGCTCCGCTCTAGTCAGCGTCTCCCCACACAGTGGCACCCGCCGCCAGTTTTTTTTTTTTTTTTTTTTTTTTTTTTTTTTTTTTTTTTTTTTGTGTCACTTTGTTGAAGAGAGGCCCATCGGCTTTGCCGATTCGCCGTGTATTTTTGTGTATGTTTGGTTGGTTGTGCTGTGGTGGCACTATTTATTTGACTTTGGGGGACAGGAATGTTATTTTTTCGGACTGTGTCCGCCAATCCGCCTCCTTGGTTGGTGGTCTGTTCTTCCTCTTCGGGAGTTGTGTGGTTCTCGTTGTCTTCTTGATTTCTTGTTGCTTCTTAGGTGATTGCCGTTGGGTTGTCGTACTTTGGTTGTGGATGTGAGTCCTAGTTTCTTAGTTCTTTATAATGCTAATCCTACCTATCCTTATACACAGTGAATTTGCACACATTTAATTTCTAATACTACCTAACCTTATGAACTATGGGTTTTGCTAGTTATGCATTTATATTGAGAGATGGTTGTTATTTTAATCTAACTACTAACTATATGCTAGTTCTAATCTACAAGGGGTGGCTGGTGAATTTGACTATTTGCATCATTTATGTCTACTCTATTCTACTAGTCGTCAGCTTGGTCTGCTGGTTCGTCAATTATACTACGTGGCACGCGTTGCTTGTGCCAATGTTTGGGTTTACTGGTGCCTACGTTAGTTAGTTGCCTACAGTTGTCTCTTATTATATCTAGTTTGTTGTGAACCCGTGTTGCTAATTTCTTGACTGTTTCGTCCAACATGTCCATCTCCATGATCTCGTGGAGGTGTCTGGTACGTGCCCATGGTGGGGCCCCTAGGATCCAGCGCAACACTTTGTTTTGAACGATTTGTAGTTGGTGTCTGGTTGTTCTGCTTGCAGTGCCCCAAGAGGTGCAGCCATACGTCATCGTCGGGAGGATTGCAGTTTTGTATAATGTCCGTTTGGTTTCTTGCTTTAGGTTTTTGCTTTTGAAAATGGGATAGAGGGCCTTTGCTAGGTTTTGGGCTTTTTGTTTCTTTTCCTTAATGTGACGGTGGTAGAGCAATTTTTTGTCCAATATGACGCCTAAATATTTTACTTCGTCCCTCCACGGGAGTTCTTGTGCATTTAGTCGCAGGTTTTCTTCAAGGATAGGTCTTTTCCTTGTAAAGTAAACTGCGGCTGATTTCCCTGCGTTCAGTTGCATTTTATTTTGTCGACACCATGCTTCCACTAGGGTTACTTGTCGCTGCAGCCTTTTGATATTGGTGAGGTGACGCTTGCCGCTTGTGAAAAAGGCTGTATCGTCAGCGAACTGGGCGATATTTACTCCTGGCTCTAGTGGGATGTCGTTTGCGTAGATGTTAAACAGGGTCGGCGAGAGAACTGATCCTTGGGGTATTCCTGCAGTCAGCGGTCGTGTGGATGAGTGTTTTCCGTCAATTTCGACTACGAATTGTCTGTCGGTCAGGAAGCTGTCTATAATTTTGATGTAGGTGGCCGGGATGGTTGTTTGTCTGAGGAGTTTCCATATGAGGTTCTGATGCCATACTTTGTCGAATGCTTTTTCCCAATCAAGGAAGATGGCGGCTGTTGAGTTTTCGTAGTTCATGTTTTGGGCAATATGTTCGGTTAACCGGAGTACTTGGAGTTCAGCAGAAACTTTCCTTTGGAAGCCAAATTGTTCTGCCCGGATGGTGTTGTCTTCGGTGAGGGCTTTTTGGATGCGGTTTAGGATAACCCTTTCTAGAATTTTCCCCATGGTGTGAAGGAGGCTTATGGGTCTGTTGTTGGCTGGTAGGCTGGGGTTTTTTCCTGCTTTTGGAATTGTTATCAATTTTGCTTTCTTCCATGTTGTGGGGAAGTAATTCAGTTGTAGACATCTGTTTATTATTCTAGTCAGGAGGACAAGGGGTTTTCTAGGGAGGTTTTTGAGATGCATGTGGGTTATTCTGTCGAGACCTGGGGCTGTTTTTCCGCTTCGTTTTCGTATTTCTCTCCGTATTTCGCTGGGTGTGGCTAGTTCTGGTGGTATGGCTGGAATTGTGTTTCTGAGTGCTTCAGTTTCACGGCGCATTGTTCTGTCTTTTTCGTGGTCTTCCCTCGTGCGAACGTCGTACTGGGGTAGGGAGTTTTGGTCTTCGAAAGTGTCAGCTAATAATTCGGCTCTTGCCAGGGCATCGAATACGGTGCCTTGTTGGCCTGATAGGGCCCTCTTCCCCGTTGGCTGGCTTTTTAGGTTTGTGACTAATTTCCATTCGTCCTGTGATTGGAGCCTGAATGTTTCCATGAGGTCGTTCCAACTTTCGGCGCGCCATTCTGTGAGGCGTTTCTGCAGTTCTCTTGTTAGTTTATTCATTTCTGTGCGGTCCCTAGGGTCGCGTGTTCGTTGCCATCGCTTTCGTGCCATGTTTTTCAGGTGTCGGAGGTCTTGCAGTAGTGGGGGAAGGTTTTCTTGCTGTTTTTCTACTGTTGTTGTTGTGGTGGCGTTTTTGGCGGCTATTTGGATGTCTTTTGTTAGCTTCTGTATTGCTTTATCTACTTTGTTGACTGTGGTGAGGTCGGTGGTTGGTCGAGAGGAGGCTGTTAATGTCGTTCTATATTGGTCCCAATTTATGTTTATGGTTTTCGTTTGTGGTTGAGATGGTGGTCTTATCTTACGGATGTTGACGAGTACTGGGTGATGGTCGGATGTCAGGTTGTTGCAGACTGTCATTTTTACATTGCCTATTGGGCCCTTGGTTAATATAATGTCAAGGACATCTGGTCTCTGTTGGGGTAGGAGTGGTGTTCGTGTGGGGTCGTCTGGCCCTTGGACGATAAACTGGAGCGTTTCTTCCAGCGATTGCAGCTTATTTCCCTTCGGGTTCACTATCCGGGAGTTCCAAAAGGGATGTTTTGCATTTAGGTCTCCCCCTAGGAGAATTTTGGGGTGGAGATCTAGTACTGCTCGTAAGTCGTCTTCTAGAAGCTGGCGGTTGGGGGCGAGGTATGTGGCCCCGATTAGTATCGCCCCATCGTCGGTGTTTATTTTAGCGAGAGTGACTTCCATTTGTTGCAGTTCTGGGCAGCTCACTGGGTCATGAGTTATTGTGTTCTTAATGAGTATTGCTGTGCCTCCACCTCGTTGGTTCCGTCGGTCGGTTCTGTAACAAGTCATGTTTCGGAGTCGGAAGTTGTCTGATGGCTGCAGGTGGGTTTCTGTAATTAGCATGATGTCAATGTCTTTTTCAGCTATGAACGCTTGAGTTTCGATCTTCTTGCGTTTGATGCCATTTGCGTTCCAGACGCAAATGGTTATGTCACGTTTTTGCCTCCTGTGTCCCGCCATTTTTACTCCGTGAGCATTATGGCTGCTTCCAGCAGTATTACTGCCTTCGCTGTTTTGTCTTTTGCTGTGCGGAGTTTGTTGGCCGTAGTGATGATGGTTGTCACGAGGTTTTGTTTATTGAAAAGTTGCAATGTGGACAGTATCTCCGCCAGTGCTGTTCCCAGTTCAGTGGGCCTGTGATCTGCTGGTGGTTGATGTTGTGGTGGGGCGCCCAGTTGTTGTCGGGTTGGAGTGCCTGGGGCCACGGTTTTGTCGTGTTGTAAGTGTTGTTGTGGAGGTGTGGTTACATTTGCGTAAGTGCGGTCGGTTACCCGAATATCTCTTGTGATGGTGGCGTTTGCCGCTGTCTGTCGTCTGTCGGTGTATCTTGCTGAGTCTGACTGTAGTTCGGTTCTTGTGTATTCTTGACGGGTCGCGTTTTGGGCTGGTCTGAATGGCTTTAGCCTCTTTTGATAGTGTTCGCACCCTTTAAAGTTTGCTGGGTGGCTCCCTTTGCAGTTTGCGCAGGTGGGTGGTTCTGATCGTGGCTTCTGACAGTCCTTGGAGTGGTGTAGTCCGGCGCAGCGTACACATCGTGCTGGTAGCTGACAGTAGTTCGCGGTGTGGTCTAGTCTTTGGCATCGGTGGCACTGTGCAGGACCATTTTTCGCTCTGTATGCCTCCACACGTACCACCATCCCCAGCAAGCCACGTATGTCATACAGTTTGTCGGCGTCTTTGATTTGTGGCGTTGCAATTTGGTAAGTTCCCTGGGGGATGAGTTGATGTGTCTCTCTGTCCCTCTTTTTGTGTTCAAAAACGGACACGATCTGGTGGCCTTTTTGTGTAAGTGCTGCTTTAACTTCGTCTTCCGGTGTGTTTGGTAGTAGTCCTTTCATGACAAAGCGTCTACAGCGTTGGTCGGCAAGCTGGTGACCGTAGTAGGGTAGATTTTCCTGTCTCAGGAATTTTTCTGCCTCCCTGTAGTCTTCCGCAGTGTCGAAGTGGTATTTGACGCTGTCTCCGCGGAAGATGGCTTTTAGTGGCCCCTTGACCTTTTCCTTCAGGGTTTTGTTTAGCTTTTGGAAGTCGCATGGTTGATGTACAACGATAGGTGGTACTTTGTTGTTGGCTGCGCTGCGCCCCGCTTGAGGTTGCAGTGTGTGTTGTGATGCCTGTTGCTGTTGTTCGGTGTTCTTGAGTTCAGATGCCGCCGCACCTTTACCAGCTCGCCCTGTTGCGGCCGCCGACCAATGGGGCGCGCGCGCAACCGGCCGCCGCACCCGAGCCCATAAAGCACCCCCACCCCGGCTGCGCCGGCACGCACTCCGCTGCTCGACTCGCTGCCGCTCGCACCGGTCGTTTTCGTTTCCGTTTCGTGTGCACCGTCGCTAGCCCATCGCCATGTCCGGACGCGGAAAGGGAGGCAAAGTCAAGGGCAAGTCAAAGTCCCGCTCAAGCAGGGCTGGGCTCCAGTTCCCGGTCGGCAGAATCCACCGCCTCCTGCGCAAGGGAAACTACGCAGAGCGCGTCGGCGCCGGGGCGCCCGTCTACCTCGCCGCCGTCATGGAGTACCTCGCGGCTGAGGTGCTCGAGCTGGCCGGAAACGCGGCCCGCGACAACAAGAAGACGCGCATCATCCCGCGCCACCTGCAGCTTGCCATCCGCAACGACGAGGAGCTCAACAAGCTCCTGTCGGGCGTCACCATCGCACAGGGTGGTGTCCTGCCCAACATCCAGGCCGTCCTGCTGCCAAAGAAGACCGAGAAGAAGGCCTAAAGGAGGCCAGGCAATCGCAGCGCCGCGTGCTCCCCTGCACGCAACGCGCTTTGCCGGCTCGGCTCGGCCCACAACAATCGGCCCTTTTCAGGGCCACCACACAAACCTACGTCCAAAGCAAAATTTCAGTCGTCCTCGCCGCACCTTGTTTTGTTTTAACTTTGCACTTTCACAGCACAGCCGCCGCCGGCGCACGTCCGCCATCTTGTCGTCCACACAGCCCGTGTGGCCCAACACACACACACACACACACACACACACACACACACACACACGCACACATTTTGCACGGTCGCAGTCGCCTTCCAAACGACAACGGCAGCAATAATGACCATTGTTAAAGGGAGGCGTGTCGACACACCGCCCTCCACTCCCGCGCGCAACGGCCGTCGACACGAACGAAACAGCTGATCCGGCCGCCTATGCCCACACGCCTTGCCTCGGAAACCCCAACGCCGCCGCAAACACACAGAGCCAAACCACGCAAGCAAATAATCACCGCCTCTCGCACAACAACACACAGCCCGCCACCTCCGTCGCGGTCGATACAAAGACACACAAACGAAGCAGCTCCACACACAGCCAGCCACATGACACGTTTCCTTTCCTTCTCCCCTCCCAGTCACATCACGTCGCTCAAACGGAAAGAAAGAAACAAAGAAAGAAAGAGAGAAAGAAACAAACAAACAAACAAACAACACAGCGCACACACGCAGCAACAACACAGACTCTTTCGCACTTTTCAACTTCCGAACAGTGTGGTGGCCCTGAAAAGGGCCGTTTTCTAGTCTCTCCCACCCACAAGCACGGCCGCGGGAAGGCCAGCGCCCGCTGCGACGCAGCCTAACCGCCGAAACCGTACAGGGTGCGCCCCTGCCTCTTCAGGGCGTACACCACGTCCATGGCCGTCACAGTCTTGCGCTTGGCGTGCTCAGTGTACGTCACCGCGTCGCGGATCACGTTCTCCAGGAACACCTTCAGCACCCCGCGGGTCTCCTCGTAGATCAGACCAGAGATGCGCTTCACGCCGCCCCTGCGAGCCAGGCGGCGGATGGCGGGCTTCGTGATGCCCTGGATGTTGTCGCGCAACACCTTGCGGTGCCGCTTGGCGCCACCCTTGCCGAGCCCCTTTCCTCCCTTGCCGCGGCCTGTCATCCTTCCTTCCTCGGGCAAAGCAAAACGTGCACAAACAGCAGCTGCAGCGGCTCGCGAGTCGGCTACGGTCTGCGCCCAGCGACTCCGTTACTCATGTGCCTACCTGAGGCACGTGTGTGTGCAGGGTAAGCACTTGTGTGCTGTTCCTGCAGGACCTGAAAGAGATGTTTTTGAAAAGACTTCCTAACTGTTGTTGGGGTCCTCTCGGTGTTTATCTCGTGGGTCCTGGTGTTGTTGGGGGAAGGGTTATTCCCGCAACAGGTCCGGCCAACGGGTAGTTGGTCGATGGTGTTGCTGCTGGCCCAAGCCCCGAATGAGCCGATTGCGGGATTGACCCGCTTTTTGGTAAAACTGGCGTGCTAGGACTCGGAATCGGTCCCGCAACGTCAGGATGCCCGTGTCTTCATGGAGAAAGGTGGTTGGGTAGAACCTGGGAAGGCCCAGCGCAAGCTTCAGCGCCTTGTTTTGCACGCATTGTAGCGATCGTATCGAGGAGTCGGCGGCATTGCCCCACACCACGGCCGCGTACTCTAGCACTGGACGTACCAGTGTCAGATACAGCGTGATGCCGTGACGGGAGGGCAATGTGGACTCCGGGTTTAACAAGGGATAGAGTGCACGAAGTCGCCCTATCGCCTTGTTTCGGATCCACTGGATGTGTGGGGCCCAGGTGAGCCGCTGGTCTAGTCTCACTCCGAGGTAGGTAGCTGTTTTTGACCACGGGATGGGGCCTCCCGCGATGTGTAGGGCTTCTAGGTTTGGCGGCACTCTGCGCTTCGTGAACGCCACCGCCTGGCTCTTGCCAGCGTTAAATTTAAGGCGCCACATGGTGGCCCAAGCACCAAGCGCTTCACATCCTTGCTGGAGGCGACGCCCCATGGTATGCGCGTTCATGCTCCGGGTGAACAGAGCAGTGTCGTCCGCATAAAGGGCCAACTCTACTCCGTTCACTCGCGGAGCGTCGGCGGTGAAGAGCGAGTAGAGTATGGGGCCTAGTACCGATCCCTGCGGTACGCCGGCACGTATGGGTCTGTTTGTGGACCTTCCCTGTTCTGCCCGGACGTGGAATGTCCTGCCAGATAAGTAGGACCTGAGAAGCACTCCGTGCGACGTCGGTACCCCGAGTACAAACAACTTGTAGACGAGGCCGTCATGCCACACGGAGTCGAAGGCGCGTGAGACGTCCAGGAATACCGCCCCGAGGTATTCCCTCGTCTCCAGCGCCCTCATAGCTGGTTCCACGAGGCGGAGCAGCTGGTGGGTCGTGGAGTGACCTCCACGAAAACCAAACTGTTCGTCTGGCAGTATGTCTTCCTGGTCCACGTGTTGCAGAAGTCGCCGCACGTAAAGTCTCTCGAAAACCTTCGAGAGACATGGGAGGAGGCTGATGGGTCTGTAGCTGGATGGCGACCGGGGGTCCTTGTCCTGCTTCGGGATGGCCACCACTTCGGCATGTTTCCACACCGAGGGGTAGACACCCGAGGCCAGGATTTCGTTAAAGACTGTGGCCAGGTATTGCTCGTACTCCTGAGGAAGATTCCTAAGGAGTGAGTTCGGGATGCCGTCGATGCCACCTGCCCTCCGGGCGTTGAGCGATCGGAGTTGCAATGCGACTTCTTCGGCGGTGATGGGGTCTATGCTGTCACCCTCCTCTCGTGCGTCGAGGAAGACTGGGAGACGTTCTTCCACTAGACGGACGTGGGCCACGTCGATGTCTTCTACCACGGGTCGGAAGTTTGCCTCAAAGGTGTCCGCTAGGACACTTGCCTTGGCGTCCGGCTCGCAGTAGTGGTCCTGACCGAGTTTCAGGGGAGGAATGCGCTGCCTGCGGCGCAGAAAACCTCTCACGACTCGCCATGCACTGCCGTCATCTGGGTCGAGGGACTCGACAAGGTCGGCCCATGCTTGGTTGCGGTGTTCGCGGACGGCCGCAGTGATGGCACGACGCATGCGGTTTACGCGGCGTTTCGTTTCTGGCTGTCGCGTTATTTGCCACTCACGGAAAAGATGGTTCTTCGCCACTATAAGCTCCCGTATTGCTTGCGGGAGGCGTCGCGACCTGTCTTGCGGCTGACGTGTGCGACCAGGTGTGGCAGTCTCTGCAGCTCGCAGGAGCGCCTGATTTAGGGAGGTGATGGCGGCTTCCGCCCCCACCTCCTCCGGATCAGGGGCATCTGTGAGGTACTCCCGTACCTCGGTTTGGAAGTGCTCGACGTTGATATTTTTGAAGGATGGACGACCGGCCCGCACCGCCGCGCCGACGACGTCTATGTCAAAGATCACCGGCAAGTGATCTGATGACAGAGCCGTCCTCGTCTCGGCAGTCGTAAACCGATCGACCCCCCTCAGTATAGCAACGTCGAGAACGTCTGGTTGTCCGCGCACTGGGATGTGGGTTGGGTCGTAGGGCCCTAGAATGATGGCGCCGTGTCTGAGGGCGGCGCGTTCAAGTCGGCGCCCGCTGACATTTGTGAGGCGGGAGTTCCAGTGGGCGGACTTTGCGTTAAAGTCCCCCCCGATGAACAGCCTCCCCTCCATGTCCAGTAGGGTGTCGAAATCGGCCTCTTGCAGAACACCCCGCGGCGGCCGGTATGCCGCCACGAAGGTGATCTTGCCGACAGACGTGTTGACGGTCACGCCGGTGGCTTCAATGTGCTCGAGTCGTGGCAGCTGCACCGGGTAGTGCCGCAAGGACGACCTAACATACGCCGCCGTTCCGCCGCCGTGGGTCGGCCGGTCAGTGCGGTAGCAGCTGTAGTTTGCGACCCTGACATGCACACCGGGTTTTAGGAATGTTTCGCAGACGAGGCAGATGTCTACTGCCTCGCTGTATAGAAATTCCCTAAATTCACCCTGCTGCGGTATAAGACTGTTTGCGTTAAAAACGCAAATAGTCAGGCCATGGGTATGGTCGTTATCCATGACTGGGGGGCTGGGCGACGGCCTGGAGGGCCGTCGCAGCTGCGGAGACTAGACTGGGTAGTTGTGTCATGATTCTGTTTAATGTTTGCAGTAGCGTCTGCAGATCATCTGTGATAGCGCTCGAGGCCGCGGGGGCGGGTGGCGCTGGGGCTGTACTAGGCTGGCACTGTTTTGCGATGGGTGTCTGCGCAGCAGGGGCAGCCTGTCCTTTTTCGGCGCGGGTCGTGGGGGGCGGTGGGAGTAGCCCAGCAGCACTGGGTTCCGTCTGTGTGTTGGTAGGTGGTTGCAGGTTGCGGGCGGGTAGGCGGCGTTCACCGCGAGGCGGGGCCTGCTGTTCAGCAGCCCGTCTCCCGGCAACGGACGCAAAACTGACTCCTGGCTGCACTTTTTTGGCGGCCTTGCCACGCTTGCGGGATTTGAATGCGTTACAGCCCCTGTAGCTGGCAACATGCGGCTCACTGCAGTTGCAGCATTTGGGCTGTTCGTCGCGCTTTTTTACGCAATCACGGCTTTGGTGTGCACCTGCACACTTTACGCAACGCGCGGGCATGGTGCAGTTGTGTGCAACATGGTCTAAGCCTTGGCAAGAGTAACACTGAAGCCTCTTGCCTTTGGCCTTGAGTAGTTCGACTGAGACGTCGATGTCCGCAATTTTGTCGAGTTGGAAGATTTTCCTGTTGTCCTCGTTGTCCACTAGGACGACAAGGAACAACGGCATCTTTTTGTGCGTACGCGGCGATGTCATTAATTCTACCGTGCGCGCGGAAAAACCCGACTCCGCGAGTTCTTGTTTAAGGTGGGCAGGGTCCATCTTGATTGGCAGGTGGCGTATAACCACCTTTAGTAGCTTCAGGGACTCGGTGTTGTGGGTATAGCAATGGAGTCCCTGATCCCTAACGAGATCCATGAGCTTTTTGTGCTCGTCTATGGATGTTGGGAGGATCTTGTAGACGTTATTCGCTTGGACTTTGAATGACTTTACTTCCACCACTTCTTTAATCATGCGGCGGAGGTCCATGAACTCGTCGTCCCACGTCACGACTACTGGAGGGGGGCGTGTGTGTTTACGTGCTGGGGCGGCGGGTTCCGCTTCCATGACAACTTCGGTTGCCTCTGCGAACCGATTTGATGTGGCTGGCGGTGGGGCGAGCACCTTCTCCAGCCTTTTGGGCTTGGCAGTGTGCCGCCGGTTTGGTACGGTAAAACCGTCTTCCTCGGCTGCAGGGGGCGCTGTGGGGGCGTCTGCAGCAGCAGCCTTCTTTTTTGTTTGGCGCCCTTCAGGCGCGGTTACTGCGGTTTGTTCCTCAGAGTCAGAGGTGGCTGGTCGTTTCCGTGATGCCTGTTGCACATCCATCGGCATTTCTGCCGATAGAAGTGTCCCCAGGTTGGCTTCAGGAATTTCTAGTAGAACTGGCGTTGTTGGGTGCCGTGTTGGGTTGGGGTGGTCGCTGTCAGTCAGTCTCTGCGCGGCGAGGACTGGCGCGCTAGCGGCTTCTTCACTGGAATTGTCCGTTGGGGCGATCAGCAGCGCACTGGCTTCTTGAGTAGCCAAGACTGGTGACGCAACACCATTCGGGGCCGCCTCCGCCAGAGCAGCAACATCTTGAGTTGCTACACCCAGCAGGGCTCCCGGCGGAACAATCACCTCTTCTATGGCCGAGCGCGGCAGTTCACTCAGCGGAAAGGAAGACTCTGTTTGCGGCTGTTGTGCCCGGGCGGCGGCTAAGTCGTGGCGCACGAAATGTGCGTACGCCCTTTCCGCGGCCTCTTTTTCGGCGGGTGTTTCTGGCTTTGCTATGCGATTCATAATCACATACAGCTCAACGGCAGAGATGGGGCGGTAGCCTGAGGGGGCGCAAGAAGCGCCGACCGTGGACGCGGTATCTCTGTGGGCGGGTGGTGTGGCGGATGTTGCCGCCGACAGAGTGCGGTCTGTCGTGACAACATCCTCTATGGCGGTTAGGCAGCTATTATTTGGGTCCATGGGGCACCTGTAATTGAGAAAGAAAAGATGTAGATATCTAACTCTAGTGATCGCGGACTGGTCCCACGTGAAGGGGGTCCTGGATCACAGCGTGCCCTAACGTTCCCTAGGCGTGACGCAAATCGATTCCTGAATCGATTTGTGCCACAGCCAGTAGCAGATAACACGACAATTTTGCCGCTAACCAACCCGCGCGCGAGTAGTCAGCAGGAGAGACAAGCTTTTGCTTTTGCCACGCGGACGCCGTTGACCAACGCACCTTAACAAAGGCGCGCAGACAAAGACGCGCGAGAACAATAGCGCGAGCGAGACAATAGCAGCTGCGGTGAGCCAGAGCGTCCTCTCGCTACGGCGGCTCAGCGCGGTCTCTCTGCGCCCAGCGCGCCCGCCGCCCCCCTATATAGACTCTGGCCCGCCCTCCCCCCACCACGCGCAACCGAGGGCATATAAGCGCAGCACGGAGGCGCGCGGGCCCGTTGTCAAGGCAGCACCGGACGCCGCGCCGCACCTAACCTCCACGCACGCCGCTCCGCTACCGCTATGGCCCGCACAAAGCAAACGGCCCGCAAGTCCACCGGCGGAAAGGCGCCGCGCAAACAGCTCGCCACCAAGGCGGCGAGGAAGAGCGCGCCCGCCACCGGAGGCGTCAAGAAGCCCCACCGCTACAGGCCGCGCACCGTCGCCCTGCGAGAAATCAGGCGCTACCAGAAGAGCACAGAGCTGCTCATCCGCAAGCTGCCATTCCAGCGCCTAGTGCGCGAGATCGCCCAGGACTTCAAGACCGACCTGCGCTTCCAGAGCTCCGCAGTCATGGCCCTGCAGGAGGCCAGCGAGGCCTACCTCGTCGGCCTCTTCGAAGACACCAACCTGTGCGCAATCCACGCCAAGCGCGTCACCATCATGCCCAAGGACATCCAGCTCGCTCGCCGCGGATGCGGCGAGCGCGCCTAAACCGCGCCGCGGCACCGCACCGCACAAACAAAAACGGCCCTTTTCAGGGCCACTAACATCTCTCCGTCGCGAGCAAACTTTGTCGGTCGCCTGCCTCTCGCCCCGCAACCCCAAAAAAAACAAAAACCACCACTTCCCGTCCGTCCGCCACACCCGCTCACTCTGCCTGCCTGCTAGCAGCGCGCAACAATCACACATCATCCCTCCCCGGCGCTCAAAGCGCACAATACCCAACGGCCGACGTCACACCGCACGGGTGGCTGGCCGGCCGCCGCTTTCGTTTTTCGAAATCAAAAAAAACCCGCACTCCACTCCGACGGCCAACGGCCAGGCAGGCGCGCTCGCTCGCTCTACACGCCACCGAAATCCCCCGCCGACTCCTTCCCACATCTCAACGTGCCCCCCCTTGCAAAACATAACACACACACACACAAAGGAACAAAACAAAGACCAGACACGACTCGACAAGACAGACATCCGAGAAGAACGAACGCAGGCAAGCCAACCAACGTATTCAAACAAAACAACGTGACAGAAAACCAACCGTCGGCCGCCGCCACAAACACGGCGACAATCAACCACGACAACAACAACAACAACAACAACAACAACAACACCGCTTACCGCTACCGCCGCCCACACCCGCCACCGACCCCCGCAATCCAACCACCACGGCACGCAAACAGCATCCCCACGGGCATACAGAAACGCCAGACAGACACCCCACACCAAACGCAACACGACAATCAAAACCTTCCCCGACGTGCTTTGATGGCCCTGAGAAGGGCCGTTTTGGGCCGCGCGTCTCTTGCGCGCCACTAGACGACGACGGGGGGTGGGGACGACGGAGTCAAGCGCCAAACCCTTCCTTTCCCATCTCTTTCTACTTCTTCTTCTTGGGCGAAGCCTTCGCCTTAGACGGCGTCGTCGCCTTCTTCGGGCGCGGCGCCTTCGGCTTCTTCGTCGGAACCTTGGCGGCCTTCTTCGCCTTCGACGGCGACTTGGCCTTGGCCGGCTTGGCCGCAGCCGCCTTCTTCGCACCCGCGGGAGCGGCCGACGCCGCAGACGCCTTCTTGGCGGCGCCCGCCTTCCGACCGGTCGCCGCCTTCACGCCACCAGCCTTCTTTGCGCCGGCCGCACGGGCGCCCTTCTTCTCCTTGCTGGCCGGAGCGGCGCGCTTCTTCTTGGCACCGCCAGCACGAGCCTTGCCGCCCTCGGCCGCCCCCCCGCCGCCGGCGCCGGCAAGCTTGAACGAGCCGGACGCGCCCTTCCCCTTCGTCTGCACCAGCTCGCCCGCCACGACGGCCGACTTGAGGTACTTCTTGATAAACGGCGCCAGCTTCTCCGCGTCCAGCTTGTAGTGCGCGGCTATGTACTTCTTGATCGCCTGCAGCGACGACCCGCCGCGCTCCTTCAGACTCTTGATGGCGGCCGTCACCATCTCAGAGGTGCGCGGGTGCGCAGGCTTGGCGCGCGGCTTCTTCGCAGACGACGCAGACTTGGCCTTCTTCGTAGTGCCGGTGGCGGCGGGTGCCGCAGCAGTCTCGTTCGTAGCCGCCTGATCTGCCATTTCGACGACGCGCGTAACACACAGCGAGAGCGAGAGCGAGAGCGAGCGGGACGGCAGGCACGCAAGCACAGC
Source organism: Schistocerca serialis cubense (assembly GCF_023864345.2). NCBI lineage: Eukaryota > Metazoa > Arthropoda > Insecta > Orthoptera > Acrididae > Schistocerca > Schistocerca serialis. The sequence continues at coordinate 25,121 of NW_026048498.1, forward strand.
ACAGCAGAGCAGAGAATCACAAGGGCCCAGCCAGTGTCGCGGGCGGGCGCGGACGGCCGAGAGAGCGGCCGCCACTCTGCGCGCCGCCGCGCCGCGCCTCCCGCGCTTGCTACCGCCCAACGTCCGACAGCCTGTGCGGAGCAGCCCCAAACCTGCGCCACAACCGCCCGCGCCTTTCAAACCACCGAGGATGGGGCTACACACAGCCACACCACAGTCGCCAACCAGTCGCCACGGCAGCGCCGCAAACCACGGCCAAACTGCAGCTACCGCGCGCTACAGCCTGGGTCGGCCCGCCGAGAATCGCCGCCCCCGCCCAAATGCCGCCCCCACAGCCCCAGCCGACGACCCGCCACAATGGCCAAACCTTCGGCAAAACTCCCACACCGTCGCCGCGGCAGCCCGGCCAGCGCGGCCGGCGCCACAGCCACACAAGCCGAGGCGTGCGGCGATGACGGCCGTGCAAACGCGCCTCCGCCGCCCCATCGCCTTCCGTCGCCCTCCCGCCGTTTCCCGATCGGCCCGCAGCCGTCGGGCCACATCGCGCGCCGTCCTCCTCCTCTCGCCCGCCAACATTCACAGCCGTTTCTCAACAATTGCCCGCCGCAACAGGCGCCGCCGCCTGCGCAACAGGCGCCGCCGCCCCTCGCCGCTTCCGACCCAACCCCTCGACCGAGGCAAACCGCAATCCGAATCGACAGACCAACCCAATCTGCCGTCAGCACACACGCCAGCCGACCTTACACGTTACGCGTTACACATTACGTTTACACGTCTAGGTTAGGTTAGGTGGACGTGGGTTAGGTTAAGGGGACTTGGGTTAGGTTAAGCGTCAAACTTAGGTTAAGCATTCAAACACGTCAGGCGTCAGAGGCTAGGTTAGGTTAGGTTAGGTTAGGTTAGGTTACACGTTAGGTTAAGGGGTCAGTGCTAGGTTTAAGAAGCGTCAAACGTAGGTTAAAAAAGCGTTCAAACGTGAGGCGTGAGCCGGACAGCTTACCGTACGTAGACGTTAGGGGCTCACAGGCTGAGCTCACCTCGCCACACCACAGGTTAGGTTCGGTTCGCTCGGCTCAGCGTAAAGCGCCGAGGTCAGGGTTACGTTCGTTCACCTTCGGGCGCCACACTTTCGGTTGAAAGGTCGCGACGGGACGACGTCGGCAGGCACGCCGCAAACGAACAAAAACGTACAGACGACGTCGAAAACCGCCGACAGACGGGGGAGCAGCACGACCACGACCAGATACCGAGCGCGAACGAGACACACGCGAACCACCCCCACCGGCCAAAGGGCACCACACAACAACCCAGAGCACCACGTGTCGACACCAGAGCAACCCGCCGCTCACGCGACATGGCTGGCACCGAAGGGCAACCGCCCGCAACTGCGCTTTCCGCGCCGGCCCGGATGCACGTCGTGCTACAACAACACCACTACCGTACACAGCCGCTGTTCACAACATCACTATCATGCGCGCCCGCGGCTCGCCGCCGTCGCAGTCGCAGCCCCAACGCCAGCACCATTCACACGCACCGCAACACAGCTCGCCGACACAGCCGAACAAAACAAACACCACACAACAACAGCAACAACGCCGCCGCCTCTACTTGTGCCGGCGACCCACCCCGCCGATGGCGCACCTTTCGCCAGCCGGCAATCGACACACACGCACCCACCCACCCCCCGGGGCCCAGTGCAAAAAAAAAAAAAAAAAAAACACACACAAAAACAAAACAACACAAACGACACGGGAAGCGCACACCGCCACTTCGCGCGCACGCCACCAACCAGTCGTCGTCTCACAAATAACAAACACAAACAAAATAAACTAACAACTAGGGCAACACAAAACAAAAACGCCTCGCACGAACCGCCCACAAAAAGGACAAGCACACGCACAGCCTCTGCTGACGACCACGACGCAGCGGCACGCTGCTCCTGTCTCGCGCCCCGCGCCCCACTCGATTCACACCTCACGCGACACCGTCAACGACGGGCTCGCTTCCCGCAACCTACCACCTTTCCGCCACGGCGCACAGCCCCAGCCCCACCCGACGACGCCCGTGGCAACGACTGCACTTTCACCACCGCCTCCCCCTTCCCCCCCAAAACACACACACACACACACACAGCCAGCCAAACACGCACTCGCGACCCACACATGCACGTGCATCGGCACACGCCAACCAGTCAACGTCGACAACCACACGCAAGGCTCGAAACGAAACCGGCGTCCTTCCACGTTGCCATCAAGCTACGCGACACAAGACACAAGGAACCAACACAACAGCCGGCCCCACTAATTCCCACTCTCACGCCGCAAAAAGCACACCGAAACCGCCAAACGCACGCACATTCCCCTTCGCACTGACACCGACCGGCTCGCTACCACACACCTCTCGGCAGCCGTTTCACGCCAATTCGCCACACCGCCCACACAGTCGACAAGCGCCCGCCCTGTACGGCACACGCAACGACGCAGCGCAGCAAAGGGCGCCCGCAACACATACCTCTCCGCCGCCCGACGCGCCAACCGCCACACCACACCGCCAGCCACTCGCAAATTGTGCACTGCCACCAGCCACACGTCCAACACGCCGCGCCGCCTCCGGCCACCCGCCAGGGGGCGCTCACGTCCGCGACAACAGCGCGGCCCGCCGGGCCGGGCCGAACCGAACCGAGCCGCCGCTGCTCTGCACTCGGCACGGCCACACCCTGCTGCAGACCGGGCTCGTCTCTCTGTACGCGTCTGCCTGCGCATCAACACAACACGACCTTTTATTTTTTTTTTTTTTTTCCTCTCCTCTCTACCGCCATCCCTTCTTCTCGCGTTTTACTCGTTGTTGCAGCAGCGGCGCACACCTACACATCCACATCCACAGCCCCAGCCGAGCCGGCCTCACCTCAGGGCCCGCCGCCAGCGTCTCCTCCTCGGGCACAGGTGCGGTGCTGTGGCCGCCCATCCAACCGCATTGCTGGCCGTCCAGCCGCCAGGCGTTCCCACTGCCGCGAGCCACGCCGCGCACCGACCCTGCTGCAGAAAACGAAGCATAGCCAGAGACCGACCGATACACAAAGCAAGCCGTCGCCTCGCCTCTTGTCCTTCCTGCCTTCCTTCCGCCCCCGCCCTTCTCACACCACCGCCTCTCCACTTTCGCCCCCCCCCCTCCTTTTTTTTTTTTTCCTTCTGTCTTTCTTTCTTTCTTTCTTTGGCCCTCTCTCCTTCCCGCCATGGCGGTTACGGCACCGCCTGCAGCGGCAGATTTTTTTGCGCCCACACGCCTACTCCTACCACCATTAACCTTGCCCTGCCCTGCCCATCAACGTCGCAGTCGAACCGACGCTTGCCAACACACTGCCCACGTTCCTTTCTCTTTTCGGCCTACGCCCATTACGCGCCGCCGCCACAGCACCTTCCCTTCCCACAACACACCGACGTCATCACACGCACCCAAAACAGGGGGCCACGACCGTGTTCCTCGCCCACTCCCATCCCGCACGGTACGCACATTCCCAACTACTACCGCGCACCCTCCCTTTCCAATCTGTGTGTCTCTGTGTCTGTGTCTGTGTCCTGTCCGCGCGTGACGCCTCTCAACATCCGCCGTCCCCCGAACCCGTTTTCGCCCCCATGCCGTCGTCGCGCCGCCTCCTCCTCCCCGTCCACCGCCGCCCCTGTCCGCCCCGCACCACACCATACACCGCTGCTTGTCCCGGCCGTTGCCACCAAAGGCGCCGACCGCAAACGCGCCACGCCGCAGCACCCGTGCGTCTCGCGCTCGCTTGCATCTCCGTGCCGACGCTGCCTCTCTTCCCGCTCGCACTCGACCTCGACAACACAGTCTTTGGCTCCGCCACTGCGTGTTCCATTACCAGAGCGATGGCGAGGCATGACAGCATCTCTGTCTGACCAGAGAGTTATTTATCGTTGCTAGTCGGCGCTTGGACCGCGCCAGACGACAGTAGTGGCACGCACCGGGTCGCCGGGAACAGTTGTTATATATATTGTAGCGCGAGTCGGGAGAGGTAGTAGTCGGTCGACAGTAGTAGCGGGTGGACGGTTGTACTGAGCGGGCGTCGGCGGCGTGCTCTGCTCGTCTCGCGACTCTGGTCACGGTTCGGGACGATGTATAGTATATTGTGTTATAATCAAAAGGTAGTGTGAAGCTGCATTGCGCAAATCTGATAACGTATGTTCATTGTACTTACTTTGTTCAACAACAAACGCCCCACTATTACTTTTTTCTGAAGTACCTTTTGTCTTTTAACGAAAAACATTCACTTTTTAAAGACCACTTCCTATGGCATTTCCCTCCAAGGAGTGCAATTAATTACCAGCCAGCACTCATTCATTGCACACAGCTGTGTAAGGGGTATCTACAATTGAGGAGCGGATATAAATGCAATTTTTTTTTTTTTTGTTTTTTTTGTGTGTGTTGTAACCTCCCCGCAAACTTTCAAATAATGGACAATGTTATTTTCGGATGCTAATGGACATTGCGCTAATTGTAACCTCGCCCACAATGAGAGGTATTGAAAATGGCAACAAAAATGTGAAATTCGCAATCTGACTCAAATATAAATTCTTCACAACATTTAAAGTCCGTTCAGTGACAAGAAACTTCAATTAAACCGAAATATCGGTCTTTGGCCCTGTGCAAAACAATCAGAATTAAAGTCTTACCTCCGAATAAATGGATGTCACATTTCTGCTCTTGTTGTTGCGCAGCGCTTGGAGGAACTGCATTGCAAATAATAATATTCTCTTTTTTTGTGATTTTAGTGAAATTTTTCTTCAAAGAAGTGGAATGAAATGTGAAGTGCAACGAACTCTTTAGTTCAATAAAACATTAAATGTTTGAAAAATGCTTTTGAAATAAACATTATTATTGGGGAACTTGTTGGAGAATAATTACAATAAATGAAATTTTTCACTATCTAATGATTATATTAATTAACAGCAGTATACCTTATTCACCATCTTGACCAGTGTTGCCGACCGCCTACATCACACAACCGCACTCGGCTCCTACTACTGACCGACCGCTCTGCATGACGACTATTAGCGTACTGCACGCGACGACTACTGACAGAGTACAGCCCTCAACTACACAGAGCTACAGACTCGCAACGACTCACTGACTGACTGACTGACTGACTGACTGACTGAGAACCGCTCGCAACACTCGCGCAGTCCAGCGCAAACTCTCTGGTCACAGATGCTACAATGTCTCGCCATCGCTGCTATGTTACATACGTGTTTCAGTGTCTTTTTTTTTCATTGGGGTAACGATCTTTGGCTCTTTTTATTCTGAATACAGGGCCAAAGGTCAACGCTGCTGCCCTTATACAATTTATCAGGTTTCATTGTGTCTGTTGCAATGTTACATACGGTTCATTCTTTCATTAATATTATCGTTGGGTTTGTTTTGTAGGGACGTTAACATTCTGGCACATTTTTATTACCATCGGACTCTCTGCTATTTGTGCAGGGAGGTTATACCTGGGTCCATTTCCATTTCCATTTACATTTTAATATTGATAGACTTTTTGTTTTCTTTTTTGTTTCTTGTTGTTTTTTTTTCGTTCTTTTGTTTTGTTTTGTTTTTCCCGCTCTCACCACCACCGCCGCATCACGCCTTCCGTTTTCTTCTTGGTTTCTTTTCTGTTCTTCAACTGCTTCAACATCACCGCGCCCCATTTCCACACCACAGCCATCAGCCTCCAAGACGGGCAGGCGCAGTGTGCCATTTCCGGCGCACAAGCACACCCGTACGGTACTCTCCTCGCCCCCACGCCACCAACAACACAGCGACCACGCGGCTTTCAGGCATGGCACGGCACGGCACCGGCGAAATGCGCCGCCCCCGCCCCTCCGCGCATCCGTCCGTCTCGCCACGTTCACTGACAGCCGCGTCTGCGGCTACACCACGACAACCACAACACAACACCGCTCCCCTCCCTGGCAACTCATTGTTTTTCTCCTCCTCTTTTGCACAAACCACAACGCCGAGCACAGGCGCAAGCCACCCACACCGCGCCCCTCCCCGTCCCGTCTTTGGCCGCCGCTCCTCGTTTCCTCGTTTGCCCCCTCCCATCTCCCGAAATGCCATGCCAGCAGCGTTACGCATGCCCCTCCCCTGTCCACACAACACTACCGCCAAACGAACAGCCTTCCGGGCCACATGCAGGGCACGCCCACCTCCAAACACTGCCAATTCACGGACGCGCACACACACACACACACACACACACACACACACACACACACACACACACTCACTTTCTCGACACCTTTCTGTACGGAGGGTGCGTCATCTCCACCGTGACATCCATTTCCCCCCACTGGTAAAACATGTCCACTAACACCTACATACATCATTCAAGTACACAGACAATAGCATACACACAATGGGAGGGCACACGAACATGGACGGCACGGCACTGTCATACACTCTTCCTCAGAACCATATCAACAAACGTTACGTACATCCGGGAAAGCGAAAAGCGAAAGCAAAGGCAAAGCCCAATGCAGCCGTCAAAGGTAACGTTCACCACGGCAGACACTTGCAGCCGCGCCGCCGTTAAACGCATTTCAGTGCGGCTCCAATACGCCTCCGACACGGGAACGTTCCGTTGCTCTACGAATGCGTTTCTCCCCTTTTTCCCTTCCTCTCTCTCTTTTGCCCCCCCTCTGTCCTTTCCTCCTTGCACTCTTGCCTCATTCCTCACGTTCTGCCCAGACATTCGACCGATCAAAGTCAACCTTTCGTTACCGTTCTCAGCGCGACGGTGTACAACAGTATGACGGGTGTGCCCACGACTTCGGTTCAGTTGCGTGACGCCGGTCTATCGCGCCGATCGACAGTTACTCAGGGGGCGACGGATCGGACCACGTCACCGACACACAAAACACTTTCAAACAAACAAACAAATACATACCGGATGGACACAGACAAACACGTGTACAGACATTCGCCAAACAAACGACCGCCGCCGCCGTCGTCGTCGTCTAGCGTCGCGCTTACTGTACTGCACTGGACACGCGTGCATCTTGAATGACGACATCGGTGTGCGTGCGTCGTACGCAATCAGTCAAACACGGCTATCAAAAATCAGAGTCGAATGGTACATCATCGTGCGTGTCGCCGTACACGTACAGTACAATACAACAACAATGCGTCTTAATGGCACGTTCACTTCAACGTCACTCACACACCTCCACGCTGCAGTTACGTCGCACCATTGTCAAACTCGGCGTACAGCAAAGGGAATAGTGGGCGGCAAAAAAAAAACAAAAAAAAAAACCAAACAAAAACATTTCACATTTCACCCTCGCCATGTATGATGTGCAAAAAACAAACCCGCAAACGGCCGTC
>NW_026048498.1:35000-120000 GCF_023864345.2 Schistocerca serialis cubense
TGGCGCCACCCTTGCCGAGCCCCTTTCCTCCCTTGCCGCGGCCTGTCATCCTTCCTTCCTCGGGCAAAGCAAAACGTGCACAAACAGCAGCTGCAGCGGCTCGCGAGTCGGCTACGGTCTGCGCCCAGCGACTCCGTTACTCATGTGCCTACCTGAGGCACGTGTGTGTGCAGGGTAAGCACTTGTGTGCTGTTCCTGCAGGACCTGAAAGAGATGTTTTTGAAAAGACTTCCTAACTGTTGTTGGGGTCCTCTCGGTGTTTATCTCGTGGGTCCTGGTGTTGTTGGGGGAAGGGTTATTCCCGCAACAGGTCCGGCCAACGGGTAGTTGGTCGATGGTGTTGCTGCTGGCCCAAGCCCCGAATGAGCCGATTGCGGGATTGACCCGCTTTTTGGTAAAACTGGCGTGCTAGGACTCGGAATCGGTCCCGCAACGTCAGGATGCCCGTGTCTTCATGGAGAAAGGTGGTTGGGTAGAACCTGGGAAGGCCCAGCGCAAGCTTCAGCGCCTTGTTTTGCACGCATTGTAGCGATCGTATCGAGGAGTCGGCGGCATTGCCCCACACCACGGCCGCGTACTCTAGCACTGGACGTACCAGTGTCAGATACAGCGTGATGCCGTGACGGGAGGGCAATGTGGACTCCGGGTTTAACAAGGGATAGAGTGCACGAAGTCGCCCTATCGCCTTGTTTCGGATCCACTGGATGTGTGGGGCCCAGGTGAGCCGCTGGTCTAGTCTCACTCCGAGGTAGGTAGCTGTTTTTGACCACGGGATGGGGCCTCCCGCGATGTGTAGGGCTTCTAGGTTTGGCGGCACTCTGCGCTTCGTGAACGCCACCGCCTGGCTCTTGCCAGCGTTAAATTTAAGGCGCCACATGGTGGCCCAAGCACCAAGCGCTTCACATCCTTGCTGGAGGCGACGCCCCATGGTATGCGCGTTCATGCTCCGGGTGAACAGAGCAGTGTCGTCCGCATAAAGGGCCAACTCTACTCCGTTCACTCGCGGAGCGTCGGCGGTGAAGAGCGAGTAGAGTATGGGGCCTAGTACCGATCCCTGCGGTACGCCGGCACGTATGGGTCTGTTTGTGGACCTTCCCTGTTCTGCCCGGACGTGGAATGTCCTGCCAGATAAGTAGGACCTGAGAAGCACTCCGTGCGACGTCGGTACCCCGAGTACAAACAACTTGTAGACGAGGCCGTCATGCCACACGGAGTCGAAGGCGCGTGAGACGTCCAGGAATACCGCCCCGAGGTATTCCCTCGTCTCCAGCGCCCTCATAGCTGGTTCCACGAGGCGGAGCAGCTGGTGGGTCGTGGAGTGACCTCCACGAAAACCAAACTGTTCGTCTGGCAGTATGTCTTCCTGGTCCACGTGTTGCAGAAGTCGCCGCACGTAAAGTCTCTCGAAAACCTTCGAGAGACATTGGAGGAGGCTGATGGGTCTGTAGCTGGATGGCGACCGGGGGTCCTTGTCCTGCTTCGGGATGGCCACCACTTCGGCATGTTTCCACACCGAGGGGTAGACACCCGAGGCCAGGATTTCGTTAAAGACTGTGGCCAGGTATTGCTCGTACTCCTGAGGAAGATTCCTAAGGAGTGAGTTCGGGATGCCGTCGATGCCACCTGCCCTCCGGGCGTTGAGCGATCGGAGTTGCAATGCGACTTCTTCGGCGGTGATGGGGTCTATGCTGTCACCCTCCTCTCGTGCGTCGAGGAAGACTGGGAGACGTTCTTCCACTAGACGGACGTGGGCCACGTCGATGTCTTCTACCACGGGTCGGAAGTTTGCCTCAAAGGTGTCCGCTAGGACACTTGCCTTGGCGTCCGGCTCGCAGTAGTGGTCCTGACCGAGTTTCAGGGGAGGAATGCGCTGCCTGCGGCGCAGAAAACCTCTCACGACTCGCCATGCACTGCCGTCATCTGGGTCGAGGGACTCGACAAGGTCGGCCCATGCTTGGTTGCGGTGTTCGCGGACGGCCGCAGTGATGGCACGACGCATGCGGTTTACGCGGCGTTTCGTTTCTGGCTGTCGCGTTATTTGCCACTCACGGAAAAGATGGTTCTTCGCCACTATAAGCTCCCGTATTGCTTGCGGGAGGCGTCGCGACCTGTCTTGCGGCTGACGTGTGCGACCAGGTGTGGCAGTCTCTGCAGCTCGCAGGAGCGCCTGATTTAGGGAGGTGATGGCGGCTTCCGCCCCCACCTCCTCCGGATCAGGGGCATCTGTGAGGTACTCCCGTACCTCGGTTTGGAAGTGCTCGACGTTGATATTTTTGAAGGATGGACGACCGGCCCGCACCGCCGCGCCGACGACGTCTATGTCAAAGATCACCGGCAAGTGATCTGATGACAGAGCCGTCCTCGTCTCGGCAGTCGTAAACCGATCGACCCCCCTCAGTATAGCAACGTCGAGAACGTCTGGTTGTCCGCGCACTGGGATGTGGGTTGGGTCGTAGGGCCCTAGAATGATGGCGCCGTGTCTGAGGGCGGCGCGTTCAAGTCGGCGCCCGCTGACATTTGTGAGGCGGGAGTTCCAGTGGGCGGACTTTGCGTTAAAGTCCCCCCCGATGAACAGCCTCCCCTCCATGTCCAGTAGGGTGTCGAAATCGGCCTCTTGCAGAACACCCCGCGGCGGCCGGTATGCCGCCACGAAGGTGATCTTGCCGACAGACGTGTTGACGGTCACGCCGGTGGCTTCAATGTGCTCGAGTCGTGGCAGCTGCACCGGGTAGTGCCGCAAGGACGACCTAACATACGCCGCCGTTCCGCCGCCGTGGGTCGGCCGGTCAGTGCGGTAGCAGCTGTAGTTTGCGACCCTGACATGCACACCGGGTTTTAGGAATGTTTCGCAGACGAGGCAGATGTCTACTGCCTCGCTGTATAGAAATTCCCTAAATTCACCCTGCTGCGGTATAAGACTGTTTGCGTTAAAAACGCAAATAGTCAGGCCATGGGTATGGTCGTTATCCATGACTGGGGGGCTGGGCGACGGCCTGGAGGGCCGTCGCAGCTGCGGAGACTAGACTGGGTAGTTGTGTCATGATTCTGTTTAATGTTTGCAGTAGCGTCTGCAGATCATCTGTGATAGCGCTCGAGGCCGCGGGGGCGGGTGGCGCTGGGGCTGTACTAGGCTGGCACTGTTTTGCGATGGGTGTCTGCGCAGCAGGGGCAGCCTGTCCTTTTTCGGCGCGGGTCGTGGGGGGCGGTGGGAGTAGCCCAGCAGCACTGGGTTCCGTCTGTGTGTTGGTAGGTGGTTGCAGGTTGCGGGCGGGTAGGCGGCGTTCACCGCGAGGCGGGGCCTGCTGTTCAGCAGCCCGTCTCCCGGCAACGGACGCAAAACTGACTCCTGGCTGCACTTTTTTGGCGGCCTTGCCACGCTTGCGGGATTTGAATGCGTTACAGCCCCTGTAGCTGGCAACATGCGGCTCACTGCAGTTGCAGCATTTGGGCTGTTCGTCGCGCTTTTTTACGCAATCACGGCTTTGGTGTGCACCTGCACACTTTACGCAACGCGCGGGCATGGTGCAGTTGTGTGCAACATGGTCTAAGCCTTGGCAAGAGTAACACTGAAGCCTCTTGCCTTTGGCCTTGAGTAGTTCGACTGAGACGTCGATGTCCGCAATTTTGTCGAGTTGGAAGATTTTCCTGTTGTCCTCGTTGTCCACTAGGACGACAAGGAACAACGGCATCTTTTTGTGCGTACGCGGCGATGTCATTAATTCTACCGTGCGCGCGGAAAAACCCGACTCCGCGAGTTCTTGTTTAAGGTGGGCAGGGTCCATCTTGATTGGCAGGTGGCGTATAACCACCTTTAGTAGCTTCAGGGACTCGGTGTTGTGGGTATAGCAATGGAGTCCCTGATCCCTAACGAGATCCATGAGCTTTTTGTGCTCGTCTATGGATGTTGGGAGGATCTTGTAGACGTTATTCGCTTGGACTTTGAATGACTTTACTTCCACCACTTCTTTAATCATGCGGCGGAGGTCCATGAACTCGTCGTCCCACGTCACGACTACTGGAGGGGGGCGTGTGTGTTTACGTGCTGGGGCGGCGGGTTCCGCTTCCATGACAACTTCGGTTGCCTCTGCGAACCGATTTGATGTGGCTGGCGGTGGGGCGAGCACCTTCTCCAGCCTTTTGGGCTTGGCAGTGTGCCGCCGGTTTGGTACGGTAAAACCGTCTTCCTCGGCTGCAGGGGGCGCTGTGGGGGCGTCTGCAGCAGCAGCCTTCTTTTTTGTTTGGCGCCCTTCAGGCGCGGTTACTGCGGTTTGTTCCTCAGAGTCAGAGGTGGCTGGTCGTTTCCGTGATGCCTGTTGCACATCCATCGGCATTTCTGCCGATAGAAGTGTCCCCAGGTTGGCTTCAGGAATTTCTAGTAGAACTGGCGTTGTTGGGTGCCGTGTTGGGTTGGGGTGGTCGCTGTCAGTCAGTCTCTGCGCGGCGAGGACTGGCGCGCTAGCGGCTTCTTCACTGGAATTGTCCGTTGGGGCGATCAGCAGCGCACTGGCTTCTTGAGTAGCCAAGACTGGTGACGCAACACCATTCGGGGCCGCCTCCGCCAGAGCAGCAACATCTTGAGTTGCTACACCCAGCAGGGCTCCCGGCGGAACAATCACCTCTTCTATGGCCGAGCGCGGCAGTTCACTCAGCGGAAAGGAAGACTCTGTTTGCGGCTGTTGTGCCCGGGCGGCGGCTAAGTCGTGGCGCACGAAATGTGCGTACGCCCTTTCCGCGGCCTCTTTTTCTGCGGGTGTTTCTGGCTTTGCTATGCGATTCATAATCACATACAGCTCAACGGCAGAGATGGGGCGGTAGCCTGAGGGGGCGCAAGAAGCGCCGACCGTGGACGCGGTATCTCTGTGGGCGGGTGGTGTGGCGGATGTTGCCGCCGACAGAGTGCGGTCTGTCGTGACAACATCCTCTATGGCGGTTAGGCAGCTATTATTTGGGTCCATGGGGCACCTGTAATTGAGAAAGAAAAGATGTAGATATCTAACTCTAGTGATCGCGGACTGGTCCCACGTGAAGGGGGTCCTGGATCACAGCGTGCCCTAACGTTCCCTAGGCGTGACGCAAATCGATTCCTGAATCGATTTGTGCCACAGCCAGTAGCAGATAACACGACAATTTTGCCGCTAACCAACCCGCGCGCGAGTAGTCAGCAGGAGAGACAAGCTTTTGCTTTTGCCACGCGGACGCCGTTGACCAACGCACCTTAACAAAGGCGCGCAGACAAAGACGCGCGAGAACAATAGCGCGAGCGAGACAATAGCAGCTGCGGTGAGCCAGAGCGTCCTCTCGCTACGGCGGCTCAGCGCGGTCTCTCTGCGCCCAGCGCGCCCGCCGCCCCCCTATATAGACTCTGGCCCGCCCTCCCCCCACCACGCGCAACCGAGGGCATATAAGCGCAGCACGGAGGCGCGCGGGCCCGTTGTCAAGGCAGCACCGGACGCCGCGCCGCACCTAACCTCCACGCACGCCGCTCCGCTACCGCTATGGCCCGCACAAAGCAAACGGCCCGCAAGTCCACCGGCGGAAAGGCGCCGCGCAAACAGCTCGCCACCAAGGCGGCGAGGAAGAGCGCGCCCGCCACCGGAGGCGTCAAGAAGCCCCACCGCTACAGGCCGCGCACCGTCGCCCTGCGAGAAATCAGGCGCTACCAGAAGAGCACAGAGCTGCTCATCCGCAAGCTGCCATTCCAGCGCCTAGTGCGCGAGATCGCCCAGGACTTCAAGACCGACCTGCGCTTCCAGAGCTCCGCAGTCATGGCCCTGCAGGAGGCCAGCGAGGCCTACCTCGTCGGCCTCTTCGAAGACACCAACCTGTGCGCAATCCACGCCAAGCGCGTCACCATCATGCCCAAGGACATCCAGCTCGCTCGCCGCATCCGCGGCGAGCGCGCCTAAACCGCGCCGCGGCACCGCACCGCACAAACAAAAACGGCCCTTTTCAGGGCCACTAACATCTCTCCGTCGCGAGCAAACTTTGTCGGTCGCCTGCCTCTCGCCCCGCAACCCCAAAAAAAACAAAAACCACCACTTCCCGTCCGTCCGCCACACCCGCTCACTCTGCCTGCCTGCTAGCAGCGCGCAACAATCACACATCATCCCTCCCCGGCGCTCAAAGCGCACAATACCCAACGGCCGACGTCACACCGCACGGGTGGCTGGCCGGCCGCCGCTTTCGTTTTTCGAAATCAAAAAAAACCCGCACTCCACTCCGACGGCCAACGGCCAGGCAGGCGCGCTCGCTCGCTCTACACGCCACCGAAATCCCCCACCGACTCCTTCCCACATCTCAACGTGCCCCCCCTTGCAAAACATAACACACACACACACAAAGGAACAAAACAAAGACCAGACACGACTCGACAAGACAGACATCCGAGAAGAACGAACGCAGGCAAGCCAACCAACGTATTCAAACAAAACAACGTGACAGAAAACCAACCGTCGGCCGCCGCCACAAACACGGCGACAATCAACCACGACAACAACAACAACAACAACAACAACAACAACACCGCTTACCGCTACCGCCGCCCACACCCGCCACCGACCCCCGCAATCCAACCACCACGGCACGCAAACAGCATCCCCACGGGCATACAGAAACGCCAGACAGACACCCCACACCAAACGCAACACGACAATCAAAACCTTCCCCGACGTGCTTTGATGGCCCTGAGAAGGGCCGTTTTGGGCCGCGCGTCTCTTGCGCGCCACTAGACGACGACGGGGGGTGGGGACGACGGAGTCAAGCGCCAAACCCTTCCTTTCCCATCTCTTTCTACTTCTTCTTCTTGGGCGAAGCCTTCGCCTTAGACGGCGTCGTCGCCTTCTTCGGGCGCGGCGCCTTCGGCTTCTTCGTCGGAACCTTGGCGGCCTTCTTCGCCTTCGACGGCGACTTGGCCTTGGCCGGCTTGGCCGCAGCCGCCTTCTTCGCACCCGCGGGAGCGGCCGACGCCGCAGACGCCTTCTTGGCGGCGCCCGCCTTCCGACCGGTCGCCGCCTTCACGCCACCAGCCTTCTTTGCGCCGGCCGCACGGGCGCCCTTCTTCTCCTTGCTGGCCGGAGCGGCGCGCTTCTTCTTGGCACCGCCAGCACGAGCCTTGCCGCCCTCGGCCGCCCCCCCGCCGCCGGCGCCGGCAAGCTTGAACGAGCCGGACGCGCCCTTCCCCTTCGTCTGCACCAGCTCGCCCGCCACGACGGCCGACTTGAGGTACTTCTTGATAAACGGCGCCAGCTTCTCCGCGTCCAGCTTGTAGTGCGCGGCTATGTACTTCTTGATCGCCTGCAGCGACGACCCGCCGCGCTCCTTCAGACTCTTGATGGCGGCCGTCACCATCTCAGAGGTGCGCGGGTGCGCAGGCTTGGCGCGCGGCTTCTTCGCAGACGACGCAGACTTGGCCTTCTTCGTAGTGCCGGTGGCGGCGGGTGCCGCAGCAGTCTCGTTCGTAGCCGCCTGATCTGCCATTTCGACGACGCGCGTAACACACAGCGAGAGCGAGAGCGAGAGCGAGCGGGACGGCAGGCACGCAAGCACAGCACAGCAGAGCAGAGAATCACAAGGGCCCAGCCAGTGTCGCGGGCGGGCGCGGACGGCCGAGAGAGCGGCCGCCACTCTGCGCGCCGCCGCGCCGCGCCTCCCGCGCTTGCTACCGCCCAACGTCCGACAGCCTGTGCGGAGCAGCCCCAAACCTGCGCCACAACCGCCCGCGCCTTTCAAACCACCGAGGATGGGGCTACACACAGCCACACCACAGTCGCCAACCAGTCGCCACGGCAGCGCCGCAAACCACGGCCAAACTGCAGCTACCGCGCGCTACAGCCTGGGTCGGCCCGCCGAGAATCGCCGCCCCCGCCCAAATGCCGCCCCCACAGCCCCAGCCGACGACCCGCCACAATGGCCAAACCTTCGGCAAAACTCCCACACCGTCGCCGCGGCAGCCCGGCCAGCGCGGCCGGCGCCACAGCCACACAAGCCGAGGCGTGCGGCGATGACGGCCGTGCAAACGCGCCTCCGCCGCCCCATCGCCTTCCGTCGCCCTCCCGCCGTTTCCCGATCGGCCCGCAGCCGTCGGGCCACATCGCGCGCCGTCCTCCTCCTCTCGCCCGCCAACATTCACAGCCGTTTCTCAACAATTGCCCGCCGCAACAGGCGCCGCCGCCTGCGCAACAGGCGCCGCCGCCCCTCGCCGCTTCCGACCCAACCCCTCGACCGAGGCAAACCGCAATCCGAATCGACAGACCAACCCAATCTGCCGTCAGCACACACGCCAGCCGACCTTACACGTTACGCGTTACACATTACGTTTACACGTCTAGGTTAGGTTAGGTGGACGTGGGTTAGGTTAAGGGGACTTGGGTTAGGTTAAGCGTCAAACTTAGGTTAAGCATTCAAACACGTCAGGCGTCAGAGGCTAGGTTAGGTTAGGTTAGGTTAGGTTAGGTTACACGTTAGGTTAAGGGGTCAGTGCTAGGTTTAAGAAGCGTCAAACGTAGGTTAAAAAAGCGTTCAAACGTGAGGCGTGAGCCGGACAGCTTACCGTACGTAGACGTTAGGGGCTCACAGGCTGAGCTCACCTCGCCACACCACAGGTTAGGTTCGGTTCGCTCGGCTCAGCGTAAAGCGCCGAGGTCAGGGTTACGTTCGTTCACCTTCGGGCGCCACACTTTCGGTTGAAAGGTCGCGACGGGACGACGTCGGCAGGCACGCCGCAAACGAACAAAAACGTACAGACGACGTCGAAAACCGCCGACAGACGGGGGAGCAGCACGACCACGACCAGATACCGAGCGCGAACGAGACACACGCGAACCACCCCCACCGGCCAAAGGGCACCACACAACAACCCAGAGCACCACGTGTCGACACCAGAGCAACCCGCCGCTCACGCGACATGGCTGGCACCGAAGGGCAACCGCCCGCAACTGCGCTTTCCGCGCCGGCCCGGATGCACGTCGTGCTACAACAACACCACTACCGTACACAGCCGCTGTTCACAACATCACTATCATGCGCGCCCGCGGCTCGCCGCCGTCGCAGTCGCAGCCCCAACGCCAGCACCATTCACACGCACCGCAACACAGCTCGCCGACACAGCCGAACAAAACAAACACCACACAACAACAGCAACAACGCCGCCGCCTCTACTTGTGCCGGCGACCCACCCCGCCGATGGCGCACCTTTCGCCAGCCGGCAATCGACACACACGCACCCACCCACCCCCCGGGGCCCAGTGCAAAAAAAAAAAAAAAAAAACACACACAAAAACAAAACAACACAAACGACACGGGAAGCGCACACCGCCACTTCGCGCGCACGCCACCAACCAGTCGTCGTCTCACAAATAACAAACACAAACAAAATAAACTAACAACTAGGGCAACACAAAACAAAAACGCCTCGCACGAACCGCCCACAAAAAGGACAAGCACACGCACAGCCTCTGCTGACGACCACGACGCAGCGGCACGCTGCTCCTGTCTCGCGCCCCGCGCCCCACTCGATTCACACCTCACGCGACACCGTCAACGACGGGCTCGCTTCCCGCAACCTACCACCTTTCCGCCACGGCGCACAGCCCCAGCCCCACCCGACGACGCCCGTGGCAACGACTGCACTTTCACCACCGCCTCCCCCTTCCCCCCCAAAACACACACACACACACACACAGCCAGCCAAACACGCACTCGCGACCCACACATGCACGTGCATCGGCACACGCCAACCAGTCAACGTCGACAACCACACGCAAGGCTCGAAACGAAACCGGCGTCCTTCCACGTTGCCATCAAGCTACGCGACACAAGACACAAGGAACCAACACAACAGCCGGCCCCACTAATTCCCACTCTCACGCCGCAAAAAGCACACCGAAACCGCCAAACGCACGCACATTCCCCTTCGCACTGACACCGACCGGCTCGCTACCACACACCTCTCGGCAGCCGTTTCACGCCAATTCGCCACACCGCCCACACAGTCGACAAGCGCCCGCCCTGTACGGCACACGCAACGACGCAGCGCAGCAAAGGGCGCCCGCAACACATACCTCTCCGCCGCCCGACGCGCCAACCGCCACACCACACCGCCAGCCACTCGCAAATTGTGCACTGCCACCAGCCACACGTCCAACACGCCGCGCCGCCTCCGGCCACCCGCCAGGGGGCGCTCACGTCCGCGACAACAGCGCGGCCCGCCGGGCCGGGCCGAACCGAACCGAGCCGCCGCTGCTCTGCACTCGGCACGGCCACACCCTGCTGCAGACCGGGCTCGTCTCTCTGTACGCGTCTGCCTGCGCATCAACACAACACGACCTTTTATTTATTTTTTTTTTTTTCCTCTCCTCTCTACCGCCATCCCTTCTTCTCGCGTTTTACTCGTTGTTGCAGCAGCGGCGCACACCTACACATCCACATCCACAGCCCCAGCCGAGCCGGCCTCACCTCAGGGCCCGCCGCCAGCGTCTCCTCCTCGGGCACAGGTGCGGTGCTGTGGCCGCCCATCCAACCGCATTGCTGGCCGTCCAGCCGCCAGGCGTTCCCACTGCCGCGAGCCACGCCGCGCACCGACCCTGCTGCAGAAAACGAAGCATAGCCAGAGACCGACCGATACACAAAGCAAGCCGTCGCCTCGCCTCTTGTCCTTCCTGCCTTCCTTCCGCCCCCGCCCTTCTCACACCACCGCCTCTCCACTTTCGCCCCCCCCCTCCTTTTTTTTTTTTCCTTCTGTCTTTCTTTCTTTCTTTCTTTGGCCCTCTCTCCTTCCCGCCATGGCGGTTACGGCACCGCCTGCAGCGGCAGATTTTTTTGCGCCCACACGCCTACTCCTACCACCATTAACCTTGCCCTGCCCTGCCCATCAACGTCGCAGTCGAACCGACGCTTGCCAACACACTGCCCACGTTCCTTTCTCTTTTCGGCCTACGCCCATTACGCGCCGCCGCCACAGCACCTTCCCTTCCCACAACACACCGACGTCATCACACGCACCCAAAACAGGGGGCCACGACCGTGTTCCTCGCCCACTCCCATCCCGCACGGTACGCACATTCCCAACTACTACCGCGCACCCTCCCTTTCCAATCTGTGTGTCTCTGTGTCTGTGTCTGTGTCCTGTCCGCGCGTGACGCCTCTCAACATCCGCCGTCCCCCGAACCCGTTTTCGCCCCCATGCCGTCGTCGCGCCGCCTCCTCCTCCCCGTCCACCGCCGCCCCTGTCCGCCCCGCACCACACCATACACCGCTGCTTGTCCCGGCCGTTGCCACCAAAGGCGCCGACCGCAAACGCGCCACGCCGCAGCACCCGTGCGTCTCGCGCTCGCTTGCATCTCCGTGCCGACGCTGCCTCTCTTCCCGCTCGCACTCGACCTCGACAACACAGTCTTTGGCTCCGCCACTGCGTGTTCCATTACCAGAGCGATGGCGAGGCATGACAGCATCTCTGTCTGACCAGAGAGTTATTTATCGTTGCTAGTCGGCGCTTGGACCGCGCCAGACGACAGTAGTGGCACGCACCGGGTCGCCGGGAACAGTTGTTATATATATTGTAGCGCGAGTCGGGAGAGGTAGTAGTCGGTCGACAGTAGTAGCGGGTGGACGGTTGTACTGAGCGGGCGTCGGCGGCGTGCTCTGCTCGTCTCGCGACTCTGGTCACGGTTCGGGACGATGTATAGTATATTGTGTTATAATCAAAAGGTAGTGTGAAGCTGCATTGCGCAAATCTGATAACGTATGTTCATTGTACTTACTTTGTTCAACAACAAACGCCCCACTATTACTTTTTTCTAAAGTACCTTTTGTCTTTTAACGAAAAACATTCACTTTTTAAAGACCACTTCCTATGGCATTTCCCTCCAAGGAGTGCAATTAATTACCAGCCAGCACTCATTCATTGCACACAGCTGTGTAAGGGGTATCTACAATTGAGGAGCGGATATAAATGCAATTTTTTTTTTTTTTTTGTTTTTTTTGTGTGTGTTGTAACCTCCCCGCAAACTTTCAAATAATGGACAATGTTATTTTCGGATGCTAATGGACATTGCGCTAATTGTAACCTCGCCCACAATGAGAGGTATTGAAAATGGCAACAAAAATGTGAAATTCGCAATCTGACTCAAATATAAATTCTTCACAACATTTAAAGTCCGTTCAGTGACAAGAAACTTCAATTAAACCGAAATATCGGTCTTTGGCCCTGTGCAAAACAATCAGAATTAAAGTCTTACCTCCGAATAAATGGATGTCACATTTCTGCTCTTGTTGTTGCGCAGCGCTTGGAGGAACTGCATTGCAAATAATAATATTCTCTTTTTTTGTGATTTTAGTGAAATTTTTCTTCAAAGAAGTGGAATGAAATGTGAAGTGCAACGAACTCTTTAGTTCAATAAAACATTAAATGTTTGAAAAATGCTTTTGAAATAAACATTATTATTGGGGAACTTGTTGGAGAATAATTACAATAAATGAAATTTTTCACTATCTAATGATTATATTAATTAACAGCAGTATACCTTATTCACCATCTTGACCAGTGTTGCCGACCGCCTACATCACACAACCGCACTCGGCTCCTACTACTGACCGACCGCTCTGCATGACGACTATTAGCGTACTGCACGCGACGACTACTGACAGAGTACAGCCCTCAACTACACAGAGCTACAGACTCGCAACGACTCACTGACTGACTGACTGACTGACTGACTGACTGAGAACCGCTCGCAACACTCGCGCAGTCCAGCGCAAACTCTCTGGTCACAGATGCTACAATGTCTCGCCATCGCTGCTATGTTACATACGTGTTTCAGTGTCTTTTTTTTTCATTGGGGTAACGATCTTTGGCTCTTTTTATTCTGAATACAGGGCCAAAGGTCAACGCTGCTGCCCTTATACAATTTATCAGGTTTCATTGTGTCTGTTGCAATGTTACATACGGTTCATTCTTTCATTAATATTATCGTTGGGTTTGTTTTGTAGGGACGTTAACATTCTGGCACATTTTTATTACCATCGGACTCTCTGCTATTTGTGCAGGGAGGTTATACCTGGGTCCATTTCCATTTCCATTTACATTTTAATATTGATAGACTTTTTGTTTTCTTTTTTGTTTCTTGTTGTTTTTTTTTCGTTCTTTTGTTTTGTTTTGTTTTTCCCGCTCTCACCACCACCGCCGCATCACGCCTTCCGTTTTCTTCTTGGTTTCTTTTCTGTTCTTCAACTGCTTCAACATCACCGCGCCCCATTTCCACACCACAGCCATCAGCCTCCAAGACGGGCAGGCGCAGTGTGCCATTTCCGGCGCACAAGCACACCCGTACGGTACTCTCCTCGCCCCCACGCCACCAACAACACAGCGACCACGCGGCTTTCAGGCATGGCACGGCACGGCACCGGCGAAATGCGCCGCCCCCGCCCCTCCGCGCATCCGTCCGTCTCGCCACGTTCACTGACAGCCGCGTCTGCGGCTACACCACGACAACCACAACACAACACCGCTCCCCTCCCTGGCAACTCATTGTTTTTCTCCTCCTCTTTTGCACAAACCACAACGCCGAGCACAGGCGCAAGCCACCCACACCGCGCCCCTCCCCGTCCCGTCTTTGGCCGCCGCTCCTCGTTTCCTCGTTTGCCCCCTCCCATCTCCCGAAATGCCATGCCAGCAGCGTTACGCATGCCCCTCCCCTGTCCACACAACACTACCGCCAAACGAACAGCCTTCCGGGCCACATGCAGGGCACGCCCACCTCCAAACACTGCCAATTCACGGACGCGCACACACACACACACACACACACACACACACACACACACACACACACACACTCACTTTCTCGACACCTTTCTGTACGGAGGGTGCGTCATCTCCACCGTGACATCCATTTCCCCCCACTGGTAAAACATGTCCACTAACACCTACATACATCATTCAAGTACACAGACAATAGCATACACACAATGGGAGGGCACACGAACATGGACGGCACGGCACTGTCATACACTCTTCCTCAGAACCATATCAACAAACGTTACGTACATCCGGGAAAGCGAAAAGCGAAAGCAAAGGCAAAGCCCAATGCAGCCGTCAAAGGTAACGTTCACCACGGCAGACACTTGCAGCCGCGCCGCCGTTAAACGCATTTCAGTGCGGCTCCAATACGCCTCCGACACGGGAACGTTCCGTTGCTCTACGAATGCGTTTCTCCCCTTTTTCCCTTCCTCTCTCTCTTTTGCCCCCCCTCTGTCCTTTCCTCCTTGCACTCTTGCCTCATTCCTCACGTTCTGCCCAGACATTCGACCGATCAAAGTCAACCTTTCGTTACCGTTCTCAGCGCGACGGTGTACAACAGTATGACGGGTGTGCCCACGACTTCGGTTCAGTTGCGTGACGCCGGTCTATCGCGCCGATCGACAGTTACTCAGGGGGCGACGGATCGGACCACGTCACCGACACACAAAACACTTTCAAACAAACAAACAAATACATACCGGATGGACACAGACAAACACGTGTACAGACATTCGCCAAACAAACGACCGCCGCCGCCGTCGTCGTCGTCTAGCGTCGCGCTTACTGTACTGCACTGGACACGCGTGCATCTTGAATGACGACATCGGTGTGCGTGCGTCGTACGCAATCAGTCAAACACGGCTATCAAAAATCAGAGTCGAATGGTACATCATCGTGCGTGTCGCCGTACACGTACAGTACAATACAACAACAATGCGTCTTAATGGCACGTTCACTTCAACGTCACTCACACACCTCCACGCTGCAGTTACGTCGCACCATTGTCAAACTCGGCGTACAGCAAAGGGAATAGTGGGCGGCAAAAAAAAAACAAAAAAAAAAACCAAACAAAAACATTTCACATTTCACCCTCGCCATGTATGATGTGCAAAAAACAAACCCGCAAACGGCCGTCGTTACGGTGACACAAAAGTCGCCGATCGCACTGTCCCCCCTCGCAGACAGGTAACACACACACACACACACACACACACACACACACCAACACCAATGGGTCAAAACCACTCCAACGAGGCGTGCCACCATTCCACGCCACGGCGACCAACCTCGTGGCCGTACCCCGCAACACGCTTTGACGCGCCCCCCCCACCCACAATCACAATGCACACATACATCACATCACAGCCGTCCACACAAACAACAACAACAACAATTCCGCCCTTCCCGCAAATGGCAAGTTGGTGGCCCTGAAAAGGGCCGTTTTGCCGCTCTCGCAACGGAGGAGCCTTCTCCATCCTTCCTTCCATTCCAGAGCCACCTCCTTACTTGGAGCTCGTGTACTTGGTCACCGCCTTCGTGCCCTCGCTCACGGCGTGCTTGGCCAGCTCGCCAGGCAGCAACAGCCGCACAGCGGTCTGGATCTCGCGGGACGTGATGGTCGAGCGCTTGTTGTAGTGCGCCAGGCGAGAAGCCTCGGCCGCAATGCGCTCGAAAATGTCGTTCACGAAGCTGTTCATGATGCTCATCGCCTTCGACGAGATGCCCGTGTCAGGGTGCACCTGCTTCAGCACCTTGTAGATGTAGATGGCATAGCTCTCCTTCCTCTTGCGCTTCTTCTTCTTGTCGCCCTTCGAAATGTTCTTCTGCGCCTTGCCAGCCTTCTTGGCGGCCTTCCCGCTAGTCTTGGGCGGCATCTCGAACCAACGTACGGCAGCAGCAACACCAGTAGCAAGCGCTCCGCTCTAGTCAGCGTCTCCCCACACAGTGGCACCCGCCGCCAGCCGCCGCCGCACCTTTACCAGCTCGCCCTGTTGCGGCCGCCGACCAATGGGGCGCGCGCGCAACCGGCCGCCGCACCCGAGCCCATAAAGCACCCCCACCCCGGCTGCGCCGGCAGTCCGCGAGAAGCAGTCGAGTCTGCTGCAATCCAGCAACTCGCGTCGTCCATCCGACTGCTACAGGCACAGATGACCCAGCTAGTGGGCATTCTAGCAACATTGACGCAGCTCCCCGCCGACCTCAGATCGGCAGCACAGCAGTCGCCTGTAGCAGCGACAGCCACAGGAAAAATTGTCCCCCACCATGGATAGGAGACCTAATATACAAGGTCTCAAAATATGCGCGTTTAACGCAGACAACCTTACTCGCCAACCCACGGAGTTTAGAGAATTCGTACAGGAAGAAAAAGTTGACA
Organism: Schistocerca serialis cubense; assembly: GCF_023864345.2. Lineage (NCBI taxonomy): Eukaryota > Metazoa > Arthropoda > Insecta > Orthoptera > Acrididae > Schistocerca > Schistocerca serialis. The sequence continues at coordinate 51,170 of NW_026048498.1, forward strand.
TATGCCTAGTGGGAGAAACATTCCTCAAACCAGGACTAAGAGTTTCTGTACCAAACTACATTTGTTACAGAAACGACCGACCCACTCACGGAGGCGGGGTAGCGGTATATGTCAAAAAAGGTATCAGACACCATCAAATATACCCCCCCAATACAGCAGAAATAGAAACAGCGGCAATCGAAGTGGCTACAGTAACTGGCCCCCTAACAGTCGTTGCAGTGTATCGCCCCCCTTCCCAAAGACTAGAAGAGGACGACATAGCTGCACTAAGTCGCATTAGAGGCAAACTACTAATAGCAGGGGACCTAAATGCCAAGCACGCGGACTGGAACTCGAGACGCCGAAATCAAGCTGGTCAACAACTGCAACGACTCGCGCGCACACACCAGTTACAAATATGGGGCCCAGAGGAACCGACACACTTCCCAAAGAACGGAGGAAGACCGGACGTCCTCGACATAGCCATCACAAAGAATCTGGTGGGCTTTGTATCCGCGACATCGGTAAACAGAATGTCGTCGGACCACAATCCCGTGATTTTCGAGGTCGACATGGGAGAATGGCTCTCTAGCCCACAACGGCATGCGACATACAAGCGCATCAATAAGGAGCAATTCAGCAATGCAGTAGCAGCTGAACTTGCCCAGACCCCGCCTCCAACTGCAGAGACAGCAGAACAGGCACTAGACGACCTCACAAGAGCGATCCTACAAGCTGCTGAGGGAGCCACACCGCCTCCTGCGGGGCCCCCCCGCTCCAGGCAACTCCCCCCGCACTTGCTTGCGCAAATACGGCACAAAAACAGGATCGCCAAAGAGTGGAAGCTCACCAGAAATAGGGATACACGGAGGCTACTCAATAGGCTACAGAGAGAGCTGAAAGCCGATCTCAATGAGTACCGCAACCAACAATGGTCGGCAAGGCTCTCAGCTCTCAAACTAGACGACAATAGTTTATGGCAAGCCACCAAACAGTACACAAAAAGACGCGCAAAAATGCCACCACTCCATGGCGAACGCGGACTGCAGTTCAGCCCCATCGACAAAGCTAACGCACTAGCCGACGTGTTCGAAAAACAGTTCAGACCAGCAGAAGTACAGGACAGAGAACACGTCGCAACAGTCCGCAGAGAACTGGCCGTGTTCCTGGAAGCAGACGACGAAGATGACTACACGCCACTCTTCAATACTGAAGATGTGGCGCGCTGCATCAAGTCCCTGCCCACCAGGAAAACCCCGGGTCACGACCAGGTCACAAATGAATTGCTGAAACTCCTCCCGCCTCTGGCAATCACCCACCTGACCGATATAGTTAATGAACTGACGCGATCACAAAAATTCCCGGCGCAGTGGAAGCACGCAGAAGTTATTGCGATCGCGAAACCAGGAAAAGACCCGGTGTTCCCGCAACACTATAGACCAATTAGTCTACTGCCTACCCTCAGTAAACTTTACGAGCGCCTCCTACTAACCCCCATACAGGACTATATCACAAGAGAGCAGATTCTGCCGAAATTCCAATTCGGATTTAGGCAAAGACACTCCGCCCCCCAGCAAATCATGAGGGTGGTTGAAGCAGCCACAGACAGCTTCAACCGAAAGGGCTACTGCGGGCTTGTCTTGTTAGACGTAGCAAAAGCCTTCGACTCAGTCTGGCACACCGGGATATTACACAAGATGTACACCCTAGGCTTCCCCGGAAAGATAGTCAAAATCGTTAAAAACTATCTCTCCGGTAGGACTTTCTCAGTCAAGATCGATGGATCCCTGTCGACCAGGAGAAGAATCAGTGCAGGCGTGCCCCAGGGCTCAGTCCTGGGACCCGTCCTCTACAGTGTCTACACTGCTGACATCCCTACGACTCAGCATGTAAACACTGCACAGTACGCAGACGACACTGCATTCTTCTCCTGCTCGACAAACAGGAACCTGGTTACAAGGCGTCTGCAAACCGCCCTAAACAGGACGGAAAACTGGGCAAAGCAGTGGCGCATCTCAATTAACTCTGAGAAAACACAAGCCATGCTGCTCACCAGACGCTATGGGAAACGCCGACCCCCAAGAAGACCATACCAACTGCTGAGATTGCAGGGGCAGAATTTGCCATGGAGAAATTCTGCGAAGTACCTCGGTGTCACACTTGACAGACGCCTGACATGGAAGTGCCACATAGAGGAGCTTCGCAGAAAGGCTCACGCCAGGATGCAGATTCTGTACCCTGTCTTGAACAGCACCAGTTCCCTCGACCCCGCAACAGGAGTAGCGATCTATCGAAGTCTAATTCGACCGATACTGGAATATGCGTGCCCTGTATGGGGCTACGCAGCCAGATCGACGATAGATCGCTTACAAAAGACTCAAAACAGAGCGTTAAGACGAGCCCTACACGTCCCCACGCGCTTCCCCACGGCAGATTTGCACGAAGCCGCAGACATAGAGCCAATCACCACAAGATTCCGCGCCCTGGCAGAAGTGTTCTACGCCACGGCGCGGAAGTCAGAAAACGAATTAATCAACACCCTTGGGCAATACGAACCCCATAGGCAGAGATATAACAGACCCAAGTCGCTACTCCTGCAGTAGCAGAAAAAGAACAACTAAAGAAAACTCTCAACGAACAGCAACCAACAAAAGCAAAGAAACAAAAACAACACAAAAGAAAAGAGGAGGAAATGTCCTAATGTGACAACAACCTCCACCAGCACACCCTCTAAAGGTAGAGGAATAAAAGAGAGAAGCAGAGAGCTGCGCCGGCATTCGCTGAGTAGCTTCTGGAGAGTGCGGACGCGTGTGCAGGGCTGCGCTAGCACTTTCCCTCTTCGTTGCTACTCAGCCATAGGAACCTGCTTGCGGGTTTAGTCGCTGATTGTCCTAGCGCATTAGCTGGACGGTTCGGCACTAAGGCTTCCGAGCTCCTGATTTTTTCAAATTTGGAGCGGAGTAGCGAGAAGATTACGGCGCGGGCGGCTGATTTGACAGCTGCTTGTGAGCATAATTGTCGTTGCGGGTTGCGGGCTGTGGGCTGGCGCGCGTTGGTGCGCGTCCTCTTGCTGCCGCTGGCCGCTTTTCCGGCTACGTCGAGCACCTCAGTCGTCACAAGAACTCTTGCTGCCGCAGAGGCTAGCTCTGCCCCCCCTAGCTTAGGGAAATCTGCACGCCAGGGCCTGGTCGCTGGCCAGTTACCCGCGCGTGATAGGCCGATTAGGGTCGGACTCGCCTGCTTGAGACCTAACGGTGCCAACCAAGGCAGCGACCGACACTCCCTTGGCAGCCACTCTCACCGTTTCGGACATGGCACTACCACCGGTCTTACTAACAATAACGAGGCAAGAAAATTCCCCTGGCAGTTACGAGGTTCACAGGACTGACCAGACGGACAGCCAAGGTGAAATAAGCCCCAAATCTCGCCTCTTACTAGCGAACGCGATAGCGGGATTAACGGGGAAAGATAGAAAAAAGTACGAGCGACGTCTCGAGAGGGCACTCAAACCACGCCCAGAGAGCGAAACTACACCAACTCGTCCACGCCCACTAAAAGCGAGCCCCAAGTCGAAACAGAAAAAGACCCCCATGAAAAAGCGAAAGTCGCCGCTGAGGAAAACTTCGTCAAAGACGAGGAAAACTCAGCGCGCGGAAAGACCGGCTAGCCCGAACGAGGCACAGCCGACCGAGTCAGCGCAGGACGCGCCCGAGCAGACAAAGGCCACCACGCGCCCAGGTAATGGAGCGGGCGGCCCCGCGCAGGTACAATGCGCCGAGGCGCGAGGCGAACACAATGGCCCGGCCGCGTCACCCGGCCCGTCGCGGGAACAAAGCCGCGACGCAGGTACCTCGCCAGCACCCGCTGCCGCCGTGCAGCGCGCTGCTGCGGGCGCGCCGCGGCATGAGAATGCAACGGCGGGCGGGCAGCAGTGCGCGGACTTGGCTGACGCCGAAGCTACCACACCACACGACGATGACGGTTTCCAGAGGGCCAAAAGAACCGCCGGCCGCTCCCCTGTGCTGCACACAACCTCCCCGGTAGCAACAAGTAACAGGTTCTCCCCCATAGAAGACCCCCCTCACACACAGGACAACACCATACAGCCAACCGACACAGACGGAGACACGGAGGAGAGACGATATAGGATCCCTCCTCTTATAATCCACTACAATAAATCGTACTCGGAGTTGTATAACGACATCAATGAAACTCTCGGCGAAAACAAATTCACGGCCAAAACAACCGGGGAGGACCAACTAAAGATCACACTAAAGACCGTCGACGATTACAAAGCGGTGAAGGCCATGCTAAAAGAAAAGCAAACTCACTTCTATACCTTCCCCATAGCGGCCAAAAAGCCAATAAAAATAGTGTTCAGGGGCATGCCGCACAAGACGGACACAGAGGAAATAAAACATTACTTGGAAAGGGAAGGTTTCGAAGTGAGCTCGGTCGTCAAGACAAACCCTAGACGACCGTGGCCGCTACACACAGTCACCCTACCAGACTCCGCCCAGAATCGAAAGATATGGGAAGTGACAATGATCATGCGAGTAACAGTCACGCCGGAGAAACTGAAGAAAAGATCGGGCCCAGGGCGATGTTTTAATTGCCAAAAAGTGGGGCACATGGCTAGGGACTGCGACATGCCTATGAGGTGTGTCAGGTGCGGTGAAAAGCACAAGTATGAGGAATGCCCGGTACCGCAGGGGGAGGGCAAGGAGAAGTGCTGCAATTGTGCAGGCGCGCATCCTGCCAGCTACCTGGGGTGCCCGGAATTCCGCAAAGCTAGGGACCGCCTAAGGGGAAAGCACACACAGACAGCAGGGGCAAAGCATCGCACCGCACCTCCACCACCACCACCACCACCAAGCCGAAATCCAAGATCCACAGCGACAAGGGTATTCCAATCCAGGACATACTCGTCAACTGTCAGTGCCCCAACTCGCCATCCACCACACAACCAGGTTCCTGTCAACGGAGAATCGCCTAGGGAAGCCCCCCCCTATCCACTAGAGCCCAGTCTGCATGACACGACACCGAACGTCTCAGTGGAACAACTAGCAGCAACCATAAGGGCCCTTCAGGCTCAGGTGAATCAACTGGCAAACATCTTGGCCACAATGACTCAACACCCCGCCGAACACTCATCGGCAGCAAAGCAGGCGCCCTCATCGGCGATGACATCAGGAAACCCCACCCCTCGACATGGATAGACGACCTAACATACAAGGTCTAAAAATGTGCGTCTTCAACGCAAACGGTCTATTCCAGCAAGCCCTCGAATTCAGGGAATTCATAAAAGAGGAAGACATTGACATATGCTTAGTGGCCGAAACACACCTGAAGCCAGGTGTAAGAGCATCTGTAGCTAACTACAACTGCTACAGACGCGATCGGCCTACCGCTGGAGGCGGGGTTGCAGTATATGTCAAACGAGGTATTAGACACCATCAAGTGTACCCACCAGCAACTCGCCAAATTGAAACAGTCGCAATAGAAATTGCCACTGTAACAGGGCCTCTCACAGTCGTTGCAGCCTACCGCCCCCCTTCCCAAACGTTAGAAGAAGAGGACATAGCTGCACTAGGGCGAATAAGAGGCAAACTCCTAATAGGAGGAGACCTCAATGCCAAGCACGCAGACTGGCACTCACGAGTAAGCAACAGAGCTGGTCGACAACTGCAACGACTCGCGCGCACCCACCAGTTTCAGGTATGGGGCCCCGAGGAGCCCACCCACTTCCCAAACAACGGAAACAGGGCGGACGTCCTCGACATCGCACTCACGAAACACGTCACGGGTTTCGTGTCTGCCAGTTCGATAAACAGGATGTCGTCGGACCACAATCCAGTTATCCTAGAGGTCGACATGGGAGAATGGCTCTCGCTCCCACAGCGCACCACAAATTACAAACGAACAAACTGGGAACAGTTCAGCAACGAAATAGCTGCTGAACTTGCCCAAGCCCCGCCTCCAACAGCAGAGACTGCTGAACAAGCGCTGGACGACTTCACTAAAGCGATCCTGCAAGCAGCTGAGGAAGCAACGCCTGCGCCAGCGGGAGCCCCCCGCTCCAGGCAGCTCCCACAGCACCTGCTTGCCCAAATAAGACACAAAAATAGGATCGCCAAAGAATGGAAACTTACTAGGAACAAAACCACAAGGAGGCTGCTCAACAGACTACAAAGAGAGTTGAAAGTTACACTCACTGAGTATCGCAACCAGCAATGGTCAGAACGACTATCAACTCTCAAACTAGATGACCACAGCTTGTGGCAAGCCACAAAGCAGTTCACGAGAAGACGCGCAAAAATGCCCCCTCTGCATGGTGAACGTGGACTGCAATTCAGCACTGAAGACAAAGCAAATGCGCTAGCAGACGTGTTCGAAAAACAATTTACGCCAGCAGAGGTACAAGACAGAGAACACGTCGCAATCGTCCGCAGACAACTGGCCACCTTTTTAGAGGCAGACGACGATGAGGAATACACGCCGATCTTCAGTTCCGAAGACGTGGCGAGTGTCATCAAATCGCTGCCAACAAAAAAGGCACCAGGCCACGACCAGCTCACCAACGAACTATTAAAACATATCCCGCCCATGGCAATAACACACTTAACAGATATACTTAACGAAATTACGCGATCGCTAAAATTCCCGACACAGTGGAAACACGCTGAAGTAGTCTCGATCGCAAAACCTGGAAAAGACCCGGTGTTCCCGCAACACTACAGACCAATTAGTCTACTGCCTACCCTCAGTAAACTATATGAGCGCCTCCTCTTAGTACCGATACAGGATCACATCAGTAGAGAGCAAATCCTGCCCAAATTCCAGTTTGGGTTTCGCCCACATCATTCGGCCCCCCAACAAATAATGAGGGTGGTTGAAGCAGCCACAGAAAGCTTCAACCGCAAAGGCTACTGCGGGATAGTCTTACTAGACGTGGCAAAAGCCTTTGATTCTGTTTGGCACACCGGGCTACTCCACAAAATGTACACCCAGGGCTTCCCCGGAAAGATTGTGAAACTTATAAAAAGCTATCTCTCCGGTAGGACATTCTCCGTAAAAGTAGAAACATCACTGTCAAGCAGGAGAAGAATACAAGCAGGGGTACCACAGGGTTCGGTTCTTGGACCAACCCTGTACAGTCTCTACACCGCAGACATACCAACCACACAACACGTACAAACAGCACAGTACGCTGATGACACTGCATTCTTCTCCTGCTCAACAAACAGGAACCTGGTCACGAGACGTCTTCAAACCGCCCTGAACAAGACAGACGAATGGGCCAAACAATGGCGAATCTCACTTAACTCCGAGAAAACACAAGCCATGCTGATGACTAGACGTCTCGGTAAACGCCGCCCCCCCAGAAGACCCTACCAAATGCTGCACCTGCAGGGCCAAAACCTCCCCTGGAGAAACTCTGCGAGGTACCTCGGTGTGACACTAGACAAGCGTCTGACTTGGAAGTGCCACATCGAGGAGGTTCGCAAAAAGGCCCTAGGCAGGATGCAGATCCTTTACCCAATACTCAACAGTACAAGTTCCCTTGACCCGAGCACAGGAGTAGCCGTATATCGAAGTCTAATTAGACCGATACTGGAGTATGCGTGCCCAGTATGGGGTTACGCTGCTAGATCGACGGTAGAACGGCTACAAAAAATTCAAAACAGAGCGCTCAGAAGAGCCCTACACACACCGCCGCGCTTCCCGACGGAAGACCTCCACATAGCGGCCGACATTGTAAAATTAAACACGCGATTCCGTACCCTGGCGGAGCAGTTCTACGCCAACGCGGAAAGGTCGCCAAACGACTTAATAAACTCACTTGGTCGGTACAATAACGTACCAGACCGATACAAAAGACCAAAGGCATTACTCGTAGCTTAAAATAAAAAAAAAAAAAAAAACATAAATAAATAAATAGAAAACAAAAAAGCCGTCACCACTAGAGTGACAGAAGAGAAACACATAATACTCTAAAGAACAGAATTAACAAAAGATAGGCACATCCAAAAACTAACCAAAAATTGAAGGAAATGTCCGAATAGGACAAAAACCTTCGCAGTAAACAACCTCTCTCTAAAGACAGAGGAAGAAATTAGAGTGTGCTGCTGCTGCGCCGGCACGCACTCCGCTGCTCGACTCGCTGCCGCTCGCACCGGTCGTTTTCGTTTCCGTTTCGTGTGCACCGTCGCTAGCCCATCGCCATGTCCGGACGCGGAAAGGGAGGCAAAGTCAAGGGCAAGTCAAAGTCCCGCTCAAGCAGGGCTGGGCTCCAGTTCCCGGTCGGCAGAATCCACCGCCTCCTGCGCAAGGGAAACTACGCAGAGCGCGTCGGCGCCGGGGCGCCCGTCTACCTCGCCGCCGTCATGGAGTACCTCGCGGCTGAGGTGCTCGAGCTGGCCGGAAACGCGGCCCGCGACAACAAGAAGACGCGCATCATCCCGCGCCACCTGCAGCTTGCCATCCGCAACGACGAGGAGCTCAACAAGCTCCTGTCGGGCGTCACCATCGCACAGGGTGGTGTCCTGCCCAACATCCAGGCCGTCCTGCTGCCAAAGAAGACCGAGAAGAAGGCCTAAAGGAGGCCAGGCAATCGCAGCGCCGCGTGCTCCCCTGCACGCAACGCGCTTTGCCGGCTCGGCTCGGCCCACAACAATCGGCCCTTTTCAGGGCCACCACACAAACCTACGTCCAAAGCAAAATTTCAGTCGTCCTCGCCGCACCTTGTTTTGTTTTAACTTTGCACTTTCACAGCACAGCCGCCGCCGGCGCACGTCCGCCATCTTGTCGTCCACACAGCCCGTGTGGCCCAACACACACACACACACACACACACACACACACACACACGCACACATTTTGCACGGTCGCAGTCGCCTTCCAAACGACAACGGCAGCAATAATGACCATTGTTAAAGGGAGGCGTGTCGACACACCGCCCTCCACTCCCGCGCGCAACGGCCGTCGACACGAACGAAACAGCTGATCCGGCCGCCTATGCCCACACGCCTTGCCTCGGAAACCCCAACGCCGCCGCAAACACACAGAGCCAAACCACGCAAGCAAATAATCACCGCCTCTCGCACAACAACACACAGCCCGCCACCTCCGTCGCAGTCGATACAAAGACACACAAACGAAGCAGCTCCACACACAGCCAGCCACATGACACGTTTCCTTTCCTTCTCCCCTCCCAGTCACATCACGTCGCTCAAACGGAAAGAAAGAAACAAAGAAAGAAAGAGAGAAAGAAACAAACAAACAAACAAACAACACAGCGCACACACGCAGCAACAACACAGACTCTTTCGCACTTTTCAACTTCCGAACAGTGTGGTGGCCCTGAAAAGGGCCGTTTTCTAGTCTCTCCCACCCACAAGCACGGCCGCGGGAAGGCCAGCGCCCGCTGCGACGCAGCCTAACCGCCGAAACCGTACAGGGTGCGCCCCTGCCTCTTCAGGGCGTACACCACGTCCATGGCCGTCACAGTCTTGCGCTTGGCGTGCTCAGTGTACGTCACCGCGTCGCGGATCACGTTCTCCAGGAACACCTTCAGCACCCCGCGGGTCTCCTCGTAGATCAGACCAGAGATGCGCTTCACGCCGCCCCTGCGAGCCAGGCGGCGGATGGCGGGCTTCGTGATGCCCTGGATGTTGTCGCGCAACACCTTGCGGTGCCGCTTGGCGCCACCCTTGCCGAGCCCCTTTCCTCCCTTGCCGCGGCCTGTCATCCTTCCTTCCTCGGGCAAAGCAAAACGTGCACAAACAGCAGCTGCAGCGGCTCGCGAGTCGGCTACGGTCTGCGCCCAGCGCGCCCGCCGCCCCCCTATATAGACTCTGGCCCGCCCTCCCCCCACCACGCGCAACCGAGGGCATATAAGCGCAGCACGGAGGCGCGCGGGCCCGTTGTCAAGGCAGCACCGGACGCCGCGCCGCACCTAACCTCCACGCACGCCGCTCCGCTACCGCTATGGCCCGCACAAAGCAAACGGCCCGCAAGTCCACCGGCGGAAAGGCGCCGCGCAAACAGCTCGCCACCAAGGCGGCGAGGAAGAGCGCGCCCGCCACCGGAGGCGTCAAGAAGCCCCACCGCTACAGGCCGGGCACCGTCGCCCTGCGAGAAATCAGGCGCTACCAGAAGAGCACAGAGCTGCTCATCCGCAAGCTGCCATTCCAGCGCCTAGTGCGCGAGATCGCCCAGGACTTCAAGACCGACCTGCGCTTCCAGAGCTCCGCAGTCATGGCCCTGCAGGAGGCCAGCGAGGCCTACCTCGTCGGCCTCTTCGAAGACACCAACCTGTGCGCAATCCACGCCAAGCGCGTCACCATCATGCCCAAGGACATCCAGCTCGCTCGCCGCATCCGCGGCGAGCGCGCCTAAACCGCGCCGCGGCACCGCACCGCACAAACAAAAACGGCCCTTTTCAGGGCCACTAACATCTCTCCGTCGCGAGCAAACTTTGTCGGTCGCCTGCCTCTCGCCCCGCAACCCCAAAAAAAACAAAAACCACCACTTCCCGTCCGTCCGCCACACCCGCTCACTCTGCCTGCCTGCTAGCAGCGCGCAACAATCACACATCATCCCTCCCCGGCGCTCAAAGCGCACAATACCCAACGGCCGACGTCACACCGCACGGGTGGCTGGCCGGCCGCCGCTTTCGTTTTTCGAAATCAAAAAAAACCCGCACTCCACTCCGACGGCCAACGGCCAGGCAGGCGCGCTCGCTCGCTCTACACGCCACCGAAATCCCCCGCCGACTCCTTCCCACATCTCAACGTGCCCCCCCTTGCAAAACATAACACACACACACACAAAGGAACAAAACAAAGACCAGACACGACTCGACAAGACAGACATCCGAGAAGAACGAACGCAGGCAAGCCAACCAACGTATTCAAACAAAACAACGTGACAGAAAACCAACCGTCGGCCGCCGCCACAAACACGGCGACAATCAACCACGACAACAACAACAACAACAACAACAACAACAACACCGCTTACCGCTACCGCCGCCCACACCCGCCACCGACCCCCGCAATCCAACCACCACGGCACGCAAACAGCATCCCCACGGGCATACAGAAACGCCAGACAGACACCCCACACCAAACGCAACACGACAATCAAAACCTTCCCCGACGTGCTTTGATGGCCCTGAGAAGGGCCGTTTTGGGCCGCGCGTCTCTTGCGCGCCACTAGACGACGACGGGGGGTGGGGACGACGGAGTCAAGCGCCAAACCCTTCCTTTCCCATCTCTTTCTACTTCTTCTTCTTGGGCGAAGCCTTCGCCTTAGACGGCGTCGTCGCCTTCTTCGGGCGCGGCGCCTTCGGCTTCTTCGTCGGAACCTTGGCGGCCTTCTTCGCCTTCGACGGCGACTTGGCCTTGGCCGGCTTGGCCGCAGCCGCCTTCTTCGCACCCGCGGGAGCGGCCGACGCCGCAGACGCCTTCTTGGCGGCGCCCGCCTTCCGACCGGTCGCCGCCTTCACGCCACCAGCCTTCTTTGCGCCGGCCGCACGGGCGCCCTTCTTCTCCTTGCTGGCCGGAGCGGCGCGCTTCTTCTTGGCACCGCCAGCACGAGCCTTGCCGCCCTCGGCCGCCCCCCCGCCGCCGGCGCCGGCAAGCTTGAACGAGCCGGACGCGCCCTTCCCCTTCGTCTGCACCAGCTCGCCCGCCACGACGGCCGACTTGAGGTACTTCTTGATAAACGGCGCCAGCTTCTCCGCGTCCAGCTTGTAGTGCGCGGCTATGTACTTCTTGATCGCCTGCAGCGACGACCCGCCGCGCTCCTTCAGACTCTTGATGGCGGCCGTCACCATCTCAGAGGTGCGCGGGTGCGCAGGCTTGGCGCGCGGCTTCTTCGCAGACGACGCAGACTTGGCCTTCTTCGTAGTGCCGGTGGCGGCGGGTGCCGCAGCAGTCTCGTTCGTAGCCGCCTGATCTGCCATTTCGACGACGCGCGTAACACACAGCGAGAGCGAGAGCGAGAGCGAGCGGGACGGCAGGCACGCAAGCACAGCACAGCAGAGCAGAGAATCACAAGGGCCCAGCCAGTGTCGCGGGCGGGCGCGGACGGCCGAGAGAGCGGCCGCCACTCTGCGCGCCGCCGCGCCGCGCCTCCCGCGCTTGCTACCGCCCAACGTCCGACAGCCTGTGCGGAGCAGCCCCAAACCTGCGCCACAACCGCCCGCGCCTTTCAAACCACCGAGGATGGGGCTACACACAGCCACACCACAGTCGCCAACCAGTCGCCACGGCAGCGCCGCAAACCACGGCCAAACTGCAGCTACCGCGCGCTACAGCCTGGGTCGGCCCGCCGAGAATCGCCGCCCCCGCCCAAATGCCGCCCCCACAGCCCCAGCCGACGACCCGCCACAATGGCCAAACCTTCGGCAAAACTCCCACACCGTCGCCGCGGCAGCCCGGCCAGCGCGGCCGGCGCCACAGCCACACAAGCCGAGGCGTGCGGCGATGACGGCCGTGCAAACGCGCCTCCGCCGCCCCATCGCCTTCCGTCGCCCTCCCGCCGTTTCCCGATCGGCCCGCAGCCGTCGGGCCACATCGCGCGCCGTCCTCCTCCTCTCGCCCGCCAACATTCACAGCCGTTTCTCAACAATTGCCCGCCGCAACAGGCGCCGCCGCCTGCGCAACAGGCGCCGCCGCCCCTCGCCGCTTCCGACCCAACCCCTCGACCGAGGCAAACCGCAATCCGAATCGACAGACCAACCCAATCTGCCGTCAGCACACACGCCAGCCGACCTTACACGTTACGCGTTACACATTACGTTTACACGTCTAGGTTAGGTTAGGTGGACGTGGGTTAGGTTAAGGGGACTTGGGTTAGGTTAAGCGTCAAACTTAGGTTAAGCATTCAAACACGTCAGGCGTCAGAGGCTAGGTTAGGTTAGGTTAGGTTAGGTTAGGTTACACGTTAGGTTAAGGGGTCAGTGCTAGGTTTAAGAAGCGTCAAACGTAGGTTAAAAAAGCGTTCAAACGTGAGGCGTGAGCCGGACAGCTTACCGTACGTAGACGTTAGGGGCTCACAGGCTGAGCTCACCTCGCCACACCACAGGTTAGGTTCGGTTCGCTCGGCTCAGCGTAAAGCGCCGAGGTCAGGGTTACGTTCGTTCACCTTCGGGCGCCACACTTTCGGTTGAAAGGTCGCGACGGGACGACGTCGGCAGGCACGCCGCAAACGAACAAAAACGTACAGACGACGTCGAAAACCGCCGACAGACGGGGGAGCAGCACGACCACGACCAGATACCGAGCGCGAACGAGACACACGCGAACCACCCCCACCGGCCAAAGGGCACCACACAACAACCCAGAGCACCACGTGTCGACACCAGAGCAACCCGCCGCTCACGCGACATGGCTGGCACCGAAGGGCAACCGCCCGCAACTGCGCTTTCCGCGCCGGCCCGGATGCACGTCGTGCTACAACAACACCACTACCGTACACAGCCGCTGTTCACAACATCACTATCATGCGCGCCCGCGGCTCGCCGCCGTCGCAGTCGCAGCCCCAACGCCAGCACCATTCACACGCACCGCAACACAGCTCGCCGACACAGCCGAACAAAACAAACACCACACAACAACAGCAACAACGCCGCCGCCTCTACTTGTGCCGGCGACCCACCCCGCCGATGGCGCACCTTTCGCCAGCCGGCAATCGACACACACGCACCCACCCACCCCCCGGGGCCCAGTGCAAAAAAAAAAAAAAAAAAAAAACACACACAAAAACAAAACAACACAAACGACACGGGAAGCGCACACCGCCACTTCGCGCGCACGCCACCAACCAGTCGTCGTCTCACAAATAACAAACACAAACAAAATAAACTAACAACTAGGGCAACACAAAACAAAAACGCCTCGCACGAACCGCCCACAAAAAGGACAAGCACACGCACAGCCTCTGCTGACGACCACGACGCAGCGGCACGCTGCTCCTGTCTCGCGCCCCGCGCCCCACTCGATTCACACCTCACGCGACACCGTCAACGACGGGCTCGCTTCCCGCAACCTACCACCTTTCCGCCACGGCGCACAGCCCCAGCCCCACCCGACGACGCCCGTGGCAACGACTGCACTTTCACCACCGCCTCCCCCTTCCCCCCCAAAACACACACACACACACACACAGCCAGCCAAACACGCACTCGCGACCCACACATGCACGTGCATCGGCACACGCCAACCAGTCAACGTCGACAACCACACGCAAGGCTCGAAACGAAACCGGCGTCCTTCCACGTTGCCATCAAGCTACGCGACACAAGACACAAGGAACCAACACAACAGCCGGCCCCACTAATTCCCACTCTCACGCCGCAAAAAGCACACCGAAACCGCCAAACGCACGCACATTCCCCTTCGCACTGACACCGACCGGCTCGCTACCACACACCTCTCGGCAGCCGTTTCACGCCAATTCGCCACACCGCCCACACAGTCGACAAGCGCCCGCCCTGTACGGCACACGCAACGACGCAGCGCAGCAAAGGGCGCCCGCAACACATACCTCTCCGCCGCCCGACGCGCCAACCGCCACACCACACCGCCAGCCACTCGCAAATTGTGCACTGCCACCAGCCACACGTCCAACACGCCGCGCCGCCTCCGGCCACCCGCCAGGGGGCGCTCACGTCCGCGACAACAGCGCGGCCCGCCGGGCCGGGCCGAACCGAACCGAGCCGCCGCTGCTCTGCACTCGGCACGGCCACACCCTGCTGCAGACCGGGCTCGTCTCTCTGTACGCGTCTGCCTGCGCATCAACACAACACGACCTTTTATTTATTTTTTTTTTTTTCCTCTCCTCTCTACCGCCATCCCTTCTTCTCGCGTTTTACTCGTTGTTGCAGCAGCGGCGCACACCTACACATCCACATCCACAGCCCCAGCCGAGCCGGCCTCACCTCAGGGCCCGCCGCCAGCGTCTCCTCCTCGGGCACAGGTGCGGTGCTGTGGCCGCCCATCCAACCGCATTGCTGGCCGTCCAGCCGCCAGGCGTTCCCACTGCCGCGAGCCACGCCGCGCACCGACCCTGCTGCAGAAAACGAAGCATAGCCAGAGACCGACCGATACACAAAGCAAGCCGTCGCCTCGCCTCTTGTCCTTCCTGCCTTCCTTCCGCCCCCGCCCTTCTCACACCACCGCCTCTCCACTTTCGCCCCCCCCCCTCCTTTTTTTTTTTTTCCTTCTGTCTTTCTTTCTTTCTTTCTTTGGCCCTCTCTCCTTCCCGCCATGGCGGTTACGGCACCGCCTGCAGCGGCAGATTTTTTTGCGCCCACACGCCTACTCCTACCACCATTAACCTTGCCCTGCCCTGCCCATCAACGTCGCAGTCGAACCGACGCTTGCCAACACACTGCCCACGTTCCTTTCTCTTTTCGGCCTACGCCCATTACGCGCCGCCGCCACAGCACCTTCCCTTCCCACAACACACCGACGTCATCACACGCACCCAAAACAGGGGGCCACGACCGTGTTCCTCGCCCACTCCCATCCCGCACGGTACGCACATTCCCAACTACTACCGCGCACCCTCCCTTTCCAATCTGTGTGTCTCTGTGTCTGTGTCTGTGTCCTGTCCGCGCGTGACGCCTCTCAACATCCGCCGTCCCCCGAACCCGTTTTCGCCCCCATGCCGTCGTCGCGCCGCCTCCTCCTCCCCGTCCACCGCCGCCCCTGTCCGCCCCGCACCACACCATACACCGCTGCTTGTCCCGGCCGTTGCCACCAAAGGCGCCGACCGCAAACGCGCCACGCCGCAGCACCCGTGCGTCTCGCGCTCGCTTGCATCTCCGTGCCGACGCTGCCTCTCTTCCCGCTCGCACTCGACCTCGACAACACAGTCTTTGGCTCCGCCACTGCGTGTTCCATTACCAGAGCGATGGCGAGGCATGACAGCATCTCTGTCTGACCAGAGAGTTATTTATCGTTGCTAGTCGGCGCTTGGACCGCGCCAGACGACAGTAGTGGCACGCACCGGGTCGCCGGGAACAGTTGTTATATATATTGTAGCGCGAGTCGGGAGAGGTAGTAGTCGGTCGACAGTAGTAGCGGGTGGACGGTTGTACTGAGCGGGCGTCGGCGGCGTGCTCTGCTCGTCTCGCGACTCTGGTCACGGTTCGGGACGATGTATAGTATATTGTGTTATAATCAAAAGGTAGTGTGAAGCTGCATTGCGCAAATCTGATAACGTATGTTCATTGTACTTACTTTGTTCAACAACAAACGCCCCACTATTACTTTTTTCTAAAGTACCTTTTGTCTTTTAACGAAAAACATTCACTTTTTAAAGACCACTTCCTATGGCATTTCCCTCCAAGGAGTGCAATTAATTACCAGCCAGCACTCATTCATTGCACACAGCTGTGTAAGGGGTATCTACAATTGAGGAGCGGATATAAATGCAATTTTTTTTTTTTTTTTGTTTTTTTTGTGTGTGTTGTAACCTCCCCGCAAACTTTCAAATAATGGACAATGTTATTTTCGGATGCTAATGGACATTGCGCTAATTGTAACCTCGCCCACAATGAGAGGTATTGAAAATGGCAACAAAAATGTGAAATTCGCAATCTGACTCAAATATAAATTCTTCACAACATTTAAAGTCCGTTCAGTGACAAGAAACTTCAATTAAACCGAAATATCGGTCTTTGGCCCTGTGCAAAACAATCAGAATTAAAGTCTTACCTCCGAATAAATGGATGTCACATTTCTGCTCTTGTTGTTGCGCAGCGCTTGGAGGAACTGCATTGCAAATAATAATATTCTCTTTTTTTGTGATTTTAGTGAAATTTTTCTTCAAAGAAGTGGAATGAAATGTGAAGTGCAACGAACTCTTTAGTTCAATAAAACATTAAATGTTTGAAAAATGCTTTTGAAATAAACATTATTATTGGGGAACTTGTTGGAGAATAATTACAATAAATGAAATTTTTCACTATCTAATGATTATATTAATTAACAGCAGTATACCTTATTCACCATCTTGACCAGTGTTGCCGACCGCCTACATCACACAACCGCACTCGGCTCCTACTACTGACCGACCGCTCTGCATGACGACTATTAGCGTACTGCACGCGACGACTACTGACAGAGTACAGCCCTCAACTACACAGAGCTACAGACTCGCAACGACTCACTGACTGACTGACTGACTGACTGACTGACTGAGAACCGCTCGCAACACTCGCGCAGTCCAGCGCAAACTCTCTGGTCACAGATGCTACAATGTCTCGCCATCGCTGCTATGTTACATACGTGTTTCAGTGTCTTTTTTTTTCATTGGGGTAACGATCTTTGGCTCTTTTTATTCTGAATACAGGGCCAAAGGTCAACGCTGCTGCCCTTATACAATTTATCAGGTTTCATTGTGTCTGTTGCAATGTTACATACGGTTCATTCTTTCATTAATATTATCGTTGGGTTTGTTTTGTAGGGACGTTAACATTCTGGCACATTTTTATTACCATCGGACTCTCTGCTATTTGTGCAGGGAGGTTATACCTGGGTCCATTTCCATTTCCATTTACATTTTAATATTGATAGACTTTTTGTTTTCTTTTTTGTTTCTTGTTGTTTTTTTTTCGTTCTTTTGTTTTGTTTTGTTTTTCCCGCTCTCACCACCACCGCCGCATCACGCCTTCCGTTTTCTTCTT
This sequence comes from Schistocerca serialis cubense, assembly GCF_023864345.2. Classification (NCBI taxonomy): domain Eukaryota; kingdom Metazoa; phylum Arthropoda; class Insecta; order Orthoptera; family Acrididae; genus Schistocerca; species Schistocerca serialis. The sequence goes on from NW_026048498.1 coordinate 68,853, forward strand.
GGTTTCTTTTCTGTTCTTCAACTGCTTCAACATCACCGCGCCCCATTTCCACACCACAGCCATCAGCCTCCAAGACGGGCAGGCGCAGTGTGCCATTTCCGGCGCACAAGCACACCCGTACGGTACTCTCCTCGCCCCCACGCCACCAACAACACAGCGACCACGCGGCTTTCAGGCATGGCACGGCACGGCACCGGCGAAATGCGCCGCCCCCGCCCCTCCGCGCATCCGTCCGTCTCGCCACGTTCACTGACAGCCGCGTCTGCGGCTACACCACGACAACCACAACACAACACCGCTCCCCTCCCTGGCAACTCATTGTTTTTCTCCTCCTCTTTTGCACAAACCACAACGCCGAGCACAGGCGCAAGCCACCCACACCGCGCCCCTCCCCGTCCCGTCTTTGGCCGCCGCTCCTCGTTTCCTCGTTTGCCCCCTCCCATCTCCCGAAATGCCATGCCAGCAGCGTTACGCATGCCCCTCCCCTGTCCACACAACACTACCGCCAAACGAACAGCCTTCCGGGCCACATGCAGGGCACGCCCACCTCCAAACACTGCCAATTCACGGACGCGCACACACACACACACACACACACACACACACACACACACACTCACTTTCTCGACACCTTTCTGTACGGAGGGTGCGTCATCTCCACCGTGACATCCATTTCCCCCCACTGGTAAAACATGTCCACTAACACCTACATACATCATTCAAGTACACAGACAATAGCATACACACAATGGGAGGGCACACGAACATGGACGGCACGGCACTGTCATACACTCTTCCTCAGAACCATATCAACAAACGTTACGTACATCCGGGAAAGCGAAAAGCGAAAGCAAAGGCAAAGCCCAATGCAGCCGTCAAAGGTAACGTTCACCACGGCAGACACTTGCAGCCGCGCCGCCGTTAAACGCATTTCAGTGCGGCTCCAATACGCCTCCGACACGGGAACGTTCCGTTGCTCTACGAATGCGTTTCTCCCCTTTTTCCCTTCCTCTCTCTCTTTTGCCCCCCCTCTGTCCTTTCCTCCTTGCACTCTTGCCTCATTCCTCACGTTCTGCCCAGACATTCGACCGATCAAAGTCAACCTTTCGTTACCGTTCTCAGCGCGACGGTGTACAACAGTATGACGGGTGTGCCCACGACTTCGGTTCAGTTGCGTGACGCCGGTCTATCGCGCCGATCGACAGTTACTCAGGGGGCGACGGATCGGACCACGTCACCGACACACAAAACACTTTCAAACAAACAAACAAATACATACCGGATGGACACAGACAAACACGTGTACAGACATTCGCCAAACAAACGACCGCCGCCGCCGTCGTCGTCGTCTAGCGTCGCGCTTACTGTACTGCACTGGCCACGCGTGCATCTTGAATGACGACATCGGTGTGCGTGCGTCGTACGCAATCAGTCAAACACGGCTATCAAAAATCAGAGTCGAATGGTACATCATCGTGCGTGTCGCCGTACACGTACAGTACAATACAACAACAATGCGTCTTAATGGCACGTTCACTTCAACGTCACTCACACACCTCCACGCTGCAGTTACGTCGCACCATTGTCAAACTCGGCGTACAGCAAAGGGAATAGTGGGCGGCAAAAAAAAAACAAAAAAAAAAACCAAACAAAAACATTTCACATTTCACCCTCGCCATGTATGATGTGCAAAAAACAAACCCGCAAACGGCCGTCGTTACGGTGACACAAAAGTCGCCGATCGCACTGTCCCCCCTCGCAGACAGGTAACACACACACACACACACACACACACACACACCAACACCAATGGGTCAAAACCACTCCAACGAGGCGTGCCACCATTCCACGCCACGGCGACCAACCTCGTGGCCGTACCCCGCAACACGCTTTGACGCGCCCCCCCCACCCACAATCACAATGCACACATACATCACATCACAGCCGTCCACACAAACAACAACAACAACAATTCCGCCCTTCCCGCAAATGGCAAGTTGGTGGCCCTGAAAAGGGCCGTTTTGCCGCTCTCGCAACGGAGGAGCCTTCTCCATCCTTCCTTCCATTCCAGAGCCACCTCCTTACTTGGAGCTCGTGTACTTGGTCACCGCCTTCGTGCCCTCGCTCACGGCGTGCTTGGCCAGCTCGCCAGGCAGCAACAGCCGCACAGCGGTCTGGATCTCGCGGGACGTGATGGTCGAGCGCTTGTTGTAGTGCGCCAGGCGAGAAGCCTCGGCCGCAATGCGCTCGAAAATGTCGTTCACGAAGCTGTTCATGATGCTCATCGCCTTCGACGAGATGCCCGTGTCAGGGTGCACCTGCTTCAGCACCTTGTAGATGTAGATGGCATAGCTCTCCTTCCTCTTGCGCTTCTTCTTCTTGTCGCCCTTCGAAATGTTCTTCTGCGCCTTGCCAGCCTTCTTGGCGGCCTTCCCGCTAGTCTTGGGCGGCATCTCGAACCAACGTACGGCAGCAGCAACACCAGTAGCAAGCGCTCCGCTCTAGTCAGCGTCTCCCCACACAGTGGCACCCGCCGCCAGCCGCCGCCGCACCTTTACCAGCTCGCCCTGTTGCGGCCGCCGACCAATGGGGCGCGCGCGCAACCGGCCGCCGCACCCGAGCCCATAAAGCACCCCCACCCCGGCTGCGCCGGCATTCGCCGAGCGGCAGTCGGGCGTTGAGCAAGTCTCCGTCAGTCTGTGACGCGAAGCCATAGGCCCCCGCTTGTACGGGTGACTAACCAGGGGTGTTTTCGGATGCGCCTTTATTAAGGCGTAGACGAGCACTCGCAGCTAATTGTTTATGTCTATGACGAGCGAATCTTCGGCTGCGATGGCAAACTGCAGTGACGCCTTGGGGCCCCAGCAGCACGCTGCTGGCGGCAACGACGCCGTCTCTTTGTTTCCGCCGGCCGCTTTTCCGGTTGGCTCGAGCGCCTCAGCTGCCGCAGAGAATAGCTCTGCTCCCCCGAGCGTTAGGGCAACCACAGGTCAGGGCCTGGTCTCTGGCCAGTGTCCCGCGCCTGCTAACGTGATAGGACCAGTTTCAGCCGCCGGAAACCTAACGGTGTCGGCAACTAAGGCGGCGACTGGTAGCCCCACGGCAGCCATCGACTTTGCTTCCCTTACCTGCGTGCGACATGCAAATGGGGAGTACACGACTAAAAGGAGCTCATCTCTCCCACCTACCAGCGGTAGGATGTCCATGGCCACCCTGATGATCACCACAGGGCAGGCACAAGCGCTGGCACAGCACCTTACCCCTGCACAAAAAAGGCATCTCCCAGTCAGCATCCTCCCCAAGCCCTTACCTATAGCCCAACCCAAAAAGACCGCTCCCGCCCCTAAACCCTCTCCTCCCGAACAAACCAAGACGCCACACCCATCTGCCCCCTCCAAACGCATCAAAGACGTAGTCAAAAGTGCGAAAAAACACAGAACTACTGTCAGGCGCAAGCCAACAAAGAAAGCAATATCAATCCCACCACCCCCCACCAAGACACGTACTCCCTCCCCCTCAGGGAGCGGAGACGAGGCAGACCGCCCCCTCGTCATCGACGAGTCCAGAGAGACAACCGAGCCTCAAACACCCGTCACCGACGGGGATGGGTTTCAAAAAGCGCGGAAAACCGCCCGCCCACCCACCCCCCAGCAAGCGAGAGGCATTGCCTCTACTAGTAATAAGTTCTTGCCACTGTCCGACGAGGACGAAGCGGTACCCGGGAGCAGTGATGCGCCACAGCACATACACACACCTAGACACAGACTCCCCCCAATTATCGCAGAATTTGACAAAAACTACGAGGAGCTTCACTCCCTCGTCAGCAACTGCCTCGGAGAGAAGCAGTTCACAGCGAAGTCTGCCGGAGGGGACAAAATCAAACTTATGTTCAGAGAGCTGGACGATTACACCGCTGTGAAGGCCCTGCTCTCTGAACACAAAGTCCCCCATTACACCTTCCCCACAGCCAAACAACGTCTAATGAAGGTAGTACTAAGGGACTTACCCCGCAAAGTGGGCACTGACGCCATCAAGAAGGACTTGCAGAGGCAGGGCTTCGAAGTCAACAGCGTCACCCACATGAAGGAAGTCTACAGTGGCAACAAATGGCCACTGTATCAAGTCAACCTTCCTGACACTCCGCAAAACAGACAGAAACACGTCACACACGTCCTGTCAGTGCCGGTCACAGTCGAACCCCTACGCAGGAAAAGTGGCAATGTGCAGTGCTACAACTGCCAAGGATTAGGGCACGTTGCCAAGCACTGCGACATGCCCACCCGCTGCATGAAATGCGCAGAAGGGCACCCAACCTCCGAGTGCTCCTTACAGAGAGGAGACCCAAAGAGCAAGTGTGCCCTATGCGGCGAATCTGGACACGGCGCCTTCTACCAAGGCTGCCGAGTACAGAAAGAGTACCGCCTACGCGCACAAGGGACCAAAACCCCCGCCACACCAAAAACCAACCGTGGCGCCGGTCCTACAAACTCTAGAGCGCCGGCGAATCCACAACCGCGCCAAACACGTCCAGCAACCCGCTCGAGACCGCGAGGTGGCGCAAGCTACGCGAGTGTGGCAGGCACTGACAGGAGCCAACAAACGACTCCTACCATACACTTAGCCCAGCAGCCGATCCCCGCTAACGGAGAAACGTCCAGGGAAGCCTCCCCCCCCCCATAGTCCCAAGCCCAGTCTGCGGCCAGTAGCGGCAGCTGAGTGCACATCAAAAGGCCCTCAGCCCAGCACTTCTGAAGAGAGTGCAAATGCCCTACGGCCCTCAGGAGTCGTGGAGCAAACGTTAGGCCTCCTAACGCAACTGCTCCACGAAATCAGGCAACAGAACGCCCAAATTCTTACCGCCATTAATTTGGTGCTCCAAGGGTCGCACAACAATGCGACCACAGCAGAGACATCCTCCCTTCAGTGATGGATAGACGACCCCACATCCAAGGACTCAAAATGTGCGTCTTCAACGCCAACGGCATTGTCGGACAAAACAACGAGTTCCGCGAGTTCCTACGCGATGAAAACATAGACGTATGTATGGTGGCCGAGACACACCTTAAACCGGGTGTAAGGGTGTCGGTACCCAACTACAACTGCTACAGGACCGACCGGCCCACCGCTGGAGGCGGGGTAGCAACATACGTCAAACGCGGAATCCCCCATCATCAGGTCCACCCACCAGCAACTAGGCAAATAGAAACAGCGGCAATAGAAATTGCAACCGTCACAGGGCCCCTCACTGTCGTTGCAGCATATCGCCCTCCCTCCTATACTCTGGAAGAGGACGACATAGCAGCCCTAGGCCAAATCAGAGGAAAACTCTTCATTGGCGGTGACCTAAACGCCAAACATGCAGACTGGCACTCGCGAAACTCAAACAGAGCTGGTCGTCAACTGCAACGACTCGCGCGCACCCACCACTTTCACATATGGGGTCCAGAGGAGCCCACCCACTTCCCCAGAAACGGGGGAAGGGCGGACGTCCTCGACATAGCGCTCACCAAAAGAATAACGGGATTTGTGACCGCGCAATCGGTTAACCGAATGTCTTCCGATCACAATCCCGTGATTCTCGAGGTCGACATAGGAGACTGGGTACCTCTCCAGCAACAACACGTCTCATACAAGCGCACTAACTGGGAGCAATTCAAAGTTGACGTAACTTCAGCAATTGCCCAGGCCCCGCCTCCAACTGCAGATTCTGCAGAACAGGCGCTTAAAGATCTCACCAGCACGATCATGCAAGCAGCAAAGGAGGCCACACCACAGCCACCGGACGGCCCTCCCCCTGTTAAGCAACTCCCGCCGCACCTGCTTGCCCAAATTAGAAACAAAAATAGGATCGCCAAAGAGTGGAAGCTCACAAAGAACCCCGTAACTAGGAGGCTACTGAACCGCCTACAAAGAGAGCTCAAGGTCGCACTCACTGAGCACCGCAACCAGCAATGGTCGGCGCGACTTTCGGCCCTCCGCGTGGACGACAATAGCCTCTGGCAGGCGACCAAACAGATCACCAAAAGACGCGCCAGACTGCCACCTCTGCACGGCGAGCGCGGACTTGTCTTTAGCACCGCAGATAAGGCAAATGCCCTGGCAGATGCCTTTGAAAAACAGTTCCGCCCCGCAGAGGCGCAGGACAGGGACCATGAAGCCGTCGTTCGACGTCAGCTCGCCACATTCCTCGCGGCGGACGATGCCGACGACGACGAAGAAAGCACACCGCTCTTCACACCCGACGACGTGAACAGAGTAATCAGGTCCCTACCCAACAAAAGAGCCCCAGGCCACGACCAGCTCAACAACGTAGTAGTGAAACACCTCCCACCCCCTGCCGTAGCCCACATCGCAAATATCTTCAACGAGATCACGCGTTCCCGCAAGTTTCCAAGGTGCTGGAAACACGCAGAAGTCGTCGCGATCGCGAAACCCGGTAAAGACCCGGTTATCCCGCAGAACCACCGACCAATCAGCCTTTTGCCAACCCTTAGCAAAATATACGAACGCCTGCTACTCATCCCCATTCTCGACCACGTCAGCACACAACAAATCCTGCCGGACTTTCAGTTCGGTTTCCGGCAGGAACACTCCGCGCCCCAGCAACTAATGAGGGTCGTCGAAGCAGCTACCGAAAGCTTCAATCGTAAAAGTTACTGCGGGGTAGTGCTACTTGACGTAGCCGCTGCCTTTGACTCTGTCTGGCACACCGGGCTTCTCTACAAGCTATACTCCCAAGGCTTCCCAGGTCCGATAGTGAAGCTACTCGCGAGCTATCTCTCCAAAAGGACCTTCTCCGTTAGAATCGAGTCGTCGCTCTCCACAAAGCGGCGCATCAGGGCAGGTGTGCCCCAGGGGTCGGTACTGGGCCCGGTACTGTACAACCTGTACACTGCCGACCTCCCGACCGTACCGCTGGTGCACACTGCTCAGTATGCCGACGACACAGCGTTCTTCACGCGTAACCCGAACAGAGACAGGGTTACGCGTAGATTGCAAACAGCGCTGGACGAGACCGGCCGCTGGGCTAAAAAGTGGCGCATCACCCTCAACGAACAGAAAACCCAAGCCATCATGATCACCCGCAAACTGGGCAAGCGGGCTCCCGCCCGTCGGCCGCTACTGCTCAAGCTGAACGGCCAAGAGCTTCCATGGCGACGTACCGCCAGGTATCTTGGAGTCACTCTCGACACCAGGCTCACCTGGAGGGCTCACATCGGGGACTTGCGCCGGAAAGCTAGTGGTAGGATGCAAATGTTGTATCCTATCCTTAACACCCACAGCACCCTAGCGGCTGACATAGGAGTTAGAACGTACTGTTCCTTAATAAGACCAATAATGGAGTATGCTTGCCCAGTTTGGGGATACGCGGCGGATTGGCACCTCCGCAAACTTCAGGCAGTGCAAAACCGTGCACTTAAAAGGGCATTACACCTTCCCTTCCGCTTCCCCACTGCTGACCTGCACGAAGCAGCGGGAATTCCAACGCTCCATGAGCGATTCAAAGAACTGGCCGAAAGCTTCTACGAGAACTCGGCCAGATCAGACAATAGACTTATTAAAAACCTGGGACTGTATGACACATCACTGGACAGACACAGACGACCTAAATTCATGATTACAAATTAAAACAGCCGAAAAGGCAGCACAGAAACACTAAACACACTGCACCATAAAATGACGTACCAAAAAACATCGACCATTTACCCACTCAACATAGAGGAGGAAATGTCCAGAAGGACAACACCCTCCATTACATACGCTCTCCTCGAAAGTGAGGAAGCTCAAATGCAGTAACGGCGGCTGCGCCGGCACGCACTCCGCTGCTCGACTCGCTGCCGCTCGCACCGGTCGTTTTCGTTTCCGTTTCGTGTGCACCGTCGCTAGCCCATCGCCATGTCCGGACGCGGAAAGGGAGGCAAAGTCAAGGGCAAGTCAAAGTCCCGCTCAAGCAGGGCTGGGCTCCAGTTCCCGGTCGGCAGAATCCACCGCCTCCTGCGCAAGGGAAACTACGCAGAGCGCGTCGGCGCCGGGGCGCCCGTCTACCTCGCCGCCGTCATGGAGTACCTCGCGGCTGAGGTGCTCGAGCTGGCCGGAAACGCGGCCCGCGACAACAAGAAGACGCGCATCATCCCGCGCCACCTGCAGCTTGCCATCCGCAACGACGAGGAGCTCAACAAGCTCCTGTCGGGCGTCACCATCGCACAGGGTGGTGTCCTGCCCAACATCCAGGCCGTCCTGCTGCCAAAGAAGACCGAGAAGAAGGCCTAAAGGAGGCCAGGCAATCGCAGCGCCGCGTGCTCCCCTGCACGCAACGCGCTTTGCCGGCTCGGCTCGGCCCACAACAATCGGCCCTTTTCAGGGCCACCACACAAACCTACGTCCAAAGCAAAATTTCAGTCGTCCTCGCCGCACCTTGTTTTGTTTTAACTTTGCACTTTCACAGCACAGCCGCCGCCGGCGCACGTCCGCCATCTTGTCGTCCACACAGCCCGTGTGGCCCAACACACACACACACACACACACACACACACACACGCACACATTTTGCACGGTCGCAGTCGCCTTCCAAACGACAACGGCAGCAATAATGACCATTGTTAAAGGGAGGCGTGTCGACACACCGCCCTCCACTCCCGCGCGCAACGGCCGTCGACACGAACGAAACAGCTGATCCGGCCGCCTATGCCCACACGCCTTGCCTCGGAAACCCCAACGCCGCCGCAAACACACAGAGCCAAACCACGCAAGCAAATAATCACCGCCTCTCGCACAACAACACACAGCCCGCCACCTCCGTCGCGGTCGATACAAAGACACACAAACGAAGCAGCTCCACACACAGCCAGCCACATGACACGTTTCCTTTCCTTCTCCCCTCCCAGTCACATCACGTCGCTCAAACGGAAAGAAAGAAACAAAGAAAGAAAGAGAGAAAGAAACAAACAAACAAACAAACAACACAGCGCACACACGCAGCAACAACACAGACTCTTTCGCACTTTTCAACTTCCGAACAGTGTGGTGGCCCTGAAAAGGGCCGTTTTCTAGTCTCTCCCACCCACAAGCACGGCCGCGGGAAGGCCAGCGCCCGCTGCGACGCAGCCTAACCGCCGAAACCGTACAGGGTGCGCCCCTGCCTCTTCAGGGCGTACACCACGTCCATGGCCGTCACAGTCTTGCGCTTGGCGTGCTCAGTGTACGTCACCGCGTCGCGGATCACGTTCTCCAGGAACACCTTCAGCACCCCGCGGGTCTCCTCGTAGATCAGACCAGAGATGCGCTTCACGCCGCCCCTGCGAGCCAGGCGGCGGATGGCGGGCTTCGTGATGCCCTGGATGTTGTCGCGCAACACCTTGCGGTGCCGCTTGGCGCCACCCTTGCCGAGCCCCTTTCCTCCCTTGCCGCGGCCTGTCATCCTTCCTTCCTCGGGCAAAGCAAAACGTGCACAAACAGCAGCTGCAGCGGCTCGCGAGTCGGCTACGGTCTGCGCCCAGCGCGCCCGCCGCCCCCCTATATAGACTCTGGCCCGCCCTCCCCCCACCACGCGCAACCGAGGGCATATAAGCGCAGCACGGAGGCGCGCGGGCCCGTTGTCAAGGCAGCACCGGACGCCGCGCCGCACCTAACCTCCACGCACGCCGCTCCGCTACCGCTATGGCCCGCACAAAGCAAACGGCCCGCAAGTCCACCGGCGGAAAGGCGCCGCGCAAACAGCTCGCCACCAAGGCGGCGAGGAAGAGCGCGCCCGCCACCGGAGGCGTCAAGAAGCCCCACCGCTACAGGCCGGGCACCGTCGCCCTGCGAGAAATCAGGCGCTACCAGAAGAGCACAGAGCTGCTCATCCGCAAGCTGCCATTCCAGCGCCTAGTGCGCGAGATCGCCCAGGACTTCAAGACCGACCTGCGCTTCCAGAGCTCCGCAGTCATGGCCCTGCAGGAGGCCAGCGAGGCCTACCTCGTCGGCCTCTTCGAAGACACCAACCTGTGCGCAATCCACGCCAAGCGCGTCACCATCATGCCCAAGGACATCCAGCTCGCTCGCCGCATCCGCGGCGAGCGCGCCTAAACCGCGCCGCGGCACCGCACCGCACAAACAAAAACGGCCCTTTTCAGGGCCACTAACATCTCTCCGTCGCGAGCAAACTTTGTCGGTCGCCTGCCTCTCGCCCCGCAACCCCAAAAAAAACAAAAACCACCACTTCCCGTCCGTCCGCCACACCCGCTCACTCTGCCTGCCTGCTAGCAGCGCGCAACAATCACACATCATCCCTCCCCGGCGCTCAAAGCGCACAATACCCAACGGCCGACGTCACACCGCACGGGTGGCTGGCCGGCCGCCGCTTTCGTTTTTCGAAATCAAAAAAAACCCGCACTCCACTCCGACGGCCAACGGCCAGGCAGGCGCGCTCGCTCGCTCTACACGCCACCGAAATCCCCCGCCGACTCCTTCCCACATCTCAACGTGCCCCCCCTTGCAAAACATAACACACACACACACAAAGGAACAAAACAAAGACCAGACACGACTCGACAAGACAGACATCCGAGAAGAACGAACGCAGGCAAGCCAACCAACGTATTCAAACAAAACAACGTGACAGAAAACCAACCGTCGGCCGCCGCCACAAACACGGCGACAATCAACCACGACAACAACAACAACAACAACAACAACAACAACACCGCTTACCGCTACCGCCGCCCACACCCGCCACCGACCCCCGCAATCCAACCACCACGGCACGCAAACAGCATCCCCACGGGCATACAGAAACGCCAGACAGACACCCCACACCAAACGCAACACGACAATCAAAACCTTCCCCGACGTGCTTTGATGGCCCTGAGAAGGGCCGTTTTGGGCCGCGCGTCTCTTGCGCGCCACTAGACGACGACGGGGGGTGGGGACGACGGAGTCAAGCGCCAAACCCTTCCTTTCCCATCTCTTTCTACTTCTTCTTCTTGGGCGAAGCCTTCGCCTTAGACGGCGTCGTCGCCTTCTTCGGGCGCGGCGCCTTCGGCTTCTTCGTCGGAACCTTGGCGGCCTTCTTCGCCTTCGACGGCGACTTGGCCTTGGCCGGCTTGGCCGCAGCCGCCTTCTTCGCACCCGCGGGAGCGGCCGACGCCGCAGACGCCTTCTTGGCGGCGCCCGCCTTCCGACCGGTCGCCGCCTTCACGCCACCAGCCTTCTTTGCGCCGGCCGCACGGGCGCCCTTCTTCTCCTTGCTGGCCGGAGCGGCGCGCTTCTTCTTGGCACCGCCAGCACGAGCCTTGCCGCCCTCGGCCGCCCCCCCGCCGCCGGCGCCGGCAAGCTTGAACGAGCCGGACGCGCCCTTCCCCTTCGTCTGCACCAGCTCGCCCGCCACGACGGCCGACTTGAGGTACTTCTTGATAAACGGCGCCAGCTTCTCCGCGTCCAGCTTGTAGTGCGCGGCTATGTACTTCTTGATCGCCTGCAGCGACGACCCGCCGCGCTCCTTCAGACTCTTGATGGCGGCCGTCACCATCTCAGAGGTGCGCGGGTGCGCAGGCTTGGCGCGCGGCTTCTTCGCAGACGACGCAGACTTGGCCTTCTTCGTAGTGCCGGTGGCGGCGGGTGCCGCAGCAGTCTCGTTCGTAGCCGCCTGATCTGCCATTTCGACGACGCGCGTAACACACAGCGAGAGCGAGAGCGAGAGCGAGCGGGACGGCAGGCACGCAAGCACAGCACAGCAGAGCAGAGAATCACAAGGGCCCAGCCAGTGTCGCGGGCGGGCGCGGACGGCCGAGAGAGCGGCCGCCACTCTGCGCGCCGCCGCGCCGCGCCTCCCGCGCTTGCTACCCCATTCGGAGTTAGTCTTCCGACGAGAGCGGACGTGTCGCGCGAGAGCTCGTTATGTCTACGGACGCTCCTCCGGCTGAGGGTGTGGCGGATCGCCGTCCGGCGGAGAATACTTCGTCGGCGGCCTCATCCGGCCCCCCACCTATGATGACCAGGCAACGCCTCCGTGAAAACGATCTGTTGACGACCTGTGCAAGGACTTTGGATCTCGGTATGGATTGCACTCATGACTCTTCGGGTGAAGATGACGACGGCCACCAGCAGCATAGTCGTAAGCGCACCGGCGACGCCGCCACCGGGGCAGATGACGGTTTCCGGAAGCCACCAAAGAAGAAGGTCTCGAAGCAGCCGCAGCGGCGGCCTGACACGGACGCGGTGCCAACGTCTAACCGCTACGACGTCATCCAAGACGGCGCGGACGACGTTCCACCGCCCCAGCAGCAACAGCAACAGCAGGGGGCGCAGCAGCCACCGTCCCAGCCTCAGCTGCAGCGGAAGGTGCCGCCAATTGTGTTGCAGTTTAAGAATTCCTACAAGCAACTGCACACGTGGTTAAAGGAACACTGTAAGCAGTCGTTTACTGCCAAGCAGACGGGGGGTGATACCCTCAAACTCAACCTCTCCTGTACTGAGGATTATGTGACTGTAATGGATATGGTTGGGCGAGAGGGTATCCCCATGTATACTTATCCAGCGGTCCGTCCGCCGACTCTGAAGGCGCTGTTGAAGCACATTCCGGCGTCTCTCACCCATGACGAACTGAAGGAAGAACTGGAGGATCTCGGCTTCGTCGCGACGGTGGTGGATTACCATCGTATGCCCGGGACCAATCAGCTTACTGGCCACCGCGTCGTCGTCCTGCAGGACACTCCTCGGCATCGGGAAATATTCCAGCTAACCAGGATTTACGACCTCTCCGTCACCGTGGAACGTCTGCGGAAGTCCCGTGGCCCGGTCCAATGCTTCCGGTGCCAAGGGTTCAACCACGTGGCCCGTCACTGCACTATGCCGCCTATGTGCGTCAAGTGTGGTGCTGGCCACGACAGCCGCCTTTGTCCTCGAAGCAAGGATGAGCCGCCCGTCTGTGGCCTGTGTGGAGGCAGTCATCCTGCCAATTTTCGTTCCTGCGCGAAGCATAAGGAGGCTAGCCGTCGGCAGCGGGGTCTTCCGCCCGTCCCGCCTTCCCGACGTGCTGATACCCGACGGAGGCGACAACCGCCGCCCACACAGCCGGCCAGTGACAAGCATACGTGGCCCTCCCTACTTGAACGCCGGTCCGCGAGGATCCAGCCCGGTGTCACAGTGGCAGATGCACTAAAGGGCGTCTCCCAACCACGGGCGACCGCGGCTGCCGAGGTGCCCAGCGTCCCACCGCCTCCTGCACGCCAGGACCGCCAGCCAGCTTCTCCTTCGCCTACAGCTGTGCCTACTGTTGGACTCCAAGACGTTTTCCAGCTGCTGCAGCATCTGACCACGATGGTGACCGAGTTGACCACCGCCATCGTCAACCTGCCTGCAACCATCGCCGCCACAGTGGAGGCGACGATCTCACGCAGCCTTCGGGCTCCCACTGCCGACACTTCAGTAGCCCAGCATGCCTAGACGCCGCCGCTTGGATGATTTCCGCATAGTGGCTTATAATGCCGCCAACCTCACCTACGACCTTGAGGAGCTTCGGCAGTTCTTGTTTGAACATGACGTGGACATTTGCCTGGTCAATGAGACCTTCCTCAAACCAGGCATCCGCTCCAACATCGCCAATTACCGATGCTTTCGGACCGACCGGCCGACGCAGGGGGGTGGCACGGCGATCTTCATCCGCTCCTCCATTCCGCATTGTGAAATTCAACCACCTGCCATCGGGACTATAGAAGTCACTGCTGTCCAGGTTGAAACGGCCACTGGACCAGTCACGTTTATGGCTGTTTACCGGAGCCCTCGTCGCCAGCTCCTCCTAGATGATGCCCGTCGCCTTCTCCGGACTCCTGGCAAATATTTTATTGCTGGTGACCTCAATTGCAAACACGCCGCCTGGAATTCTTTGGTCACCAATCTTAATGGGCGGCTTCTTCTCCAGGCCACTGAAGAGGTGAATGCGTATGTCTGCGGTCCCGAGGAGCCGACGTGTTATCCTAGCAGAGGGAGGCCCGACATTCTTGACATCGCCATTACTCGGGGACTTAATCAGTTCCTGACTGCTGAGGTCCTTCACGAACTGAACTCCGACCACCTGCCAGTTCTCTTTCAACTGGACGTCGCCCCGGTGCAGAGTACGGGCCGGCTCAATCTCAACCGCACGGACTGGCCGTGCTTTCAGCGTCGAGTTACTGCAGCCCTGCAGCGACAGGTGGATGGCGTCGGCGTTCACGAGGCCTCTGCAGCCCAGTTTGCTGATACACTCACAGCAGCTCTGGTGGGAGCGTCGCCCCGCCCGCGCACCAGCACAGTCGCATCTTCCGCTCTCCCAGCGGAAATCCTCCAGGACATACGCACACGTAATCGCCTCTGCAAGGAATGGCGTGTGACCAGGGACCCACAGCTGAAGCGCCACATCAACAGCCTGCGCCGTGACATCAAGGCCGCAATTGTCCAGCATAAGAATCGACGCTGGGCTGAGAAACTGCAGGCGTTCACCCCTGACCCCATGCACTGGAATGCGGTCCGCTTTTTTACGAAGCGCAGGACACGGCTGCCCCCTCTTGCAACACCGACTGGGACGGCCTATCTACATGAGGATAAGGCGAATCTCCTTGCGGACATCTTTCAGGAGAATTTTACCCCCCTTCAAGAAGATGTGGACCAGCTACACGTCGACCAGGTTGACGCAGCAGTGCAGACCATCCTCCACGGGGATGGGGAGGAGGACCGTGACGACATACCACCTATTTCAGTGGCCGAAGTCCGTGCAAGCATCAAGGCTCTCCCGGCGTCCAAGGCTCCAGGTGTTGACGACATTACCGGCCGGGTCCTGAAGAACCTGCCGCTCCTGGCTGTGGTTCATCTCACTGCCATCTTCAATTGGGTTCTGCGGACTCGCACCTACCCTGCAGCGTGGAAGCACTCCATCGTTATTGCTGTTCCTAAGCCGGGCAAGGATCGGAAGGACCCAAAATCCTACCGGCCTATCAGTTTGCTTCCGCACATCAGCAAGCTGTTTGAGCGGCTTCTTCTTCAGCGACTCCGGACCATCCTGGATATTCGGGAAATCCTCCCCCCGGAACAGTTTGGATTCCGCAGCGGCCACTCCACGACCCAGCAGATTGTACGTGTTGTGGAGTACATCACTCGCGCCTTCAACAACCGGGAATACTGTGGAGCGGTTCTTCTAGATGTCACGAAGGCCTTTGACAGTGTTTGGCATGCTGGACTTCTCTGGAAGATGGACCACCTTGGGTTTCCCCGAGCGTACGTGCGCCTCATTGCGTCGTACCTGCAGCACCGTACTTTCGCTGTCCGCGTTGACGCGGCTCTCTCCACTGCCAGACCTATCGTCGCCGGGGTGCCGCAGGGCTCCGTCCTGGGCCCCGTCCTTTATACTATATTTACCTCGGACCTTCCGACGTCGCCCCGAGTGGAGAAAGCCGTCTACGCCGACGATACGATGCTCTACACCAGGAGCCGGTGGCATGCCGCCATGCATTCCCGGTTGCAGCAGGCATGCGACGACCTCGAGATCTGGGCAGCTCGCTGGCGCATCCGGTTCAACCCCCTGAAGACGCAGGCCATCGTCTTTACGAGGAAGACGACGATGCCGGCCCCGCCACTTCGACTCTATGGGACCGCCCTCCCCTGGCAGAAGACCGTCCGGTACCTGGGCGTTATCATGGACGATCGCCTACTGTGGAAGCCACACATCGACGCCGTCCGTACCAAAGTCCACCAGCGGATGGGTGCGCTGTACCCATTCCTTAATGAAGGGTCTGACCTCTCCATCCGGAATGGCCTCCTCATCTTCCGCTTATTTATACGACCAATTGTGGACTATGCGTGTGAGGCCTGGGGCAATGCGGCTCCCACGCATATTCAGCGTCTTCAGGCGCAACAGAATAAGATCCTCCGGCGGGTCTTCCATGTACACCCGCAGTTTCCGCATCAGTACCTCCACCATGCAGCTGATGAACTGGAAGTGATGCCCCGCATACAGCAGAATGCCAGCCGTTTTTACCGACGGTCGCGCGCCTCTGCCAATCCACTCATTCGAGACGTTGGCGCACCTCAAGATGTTCGTGACCGCTATCAGCGGCCTGTTGCACTCCTCGACCGCTGAGACTCGGGAGTGCACCAAGCGGACGCTGCTTGCAGCTCCGTCCCTATGATTTTCTTTTTATGATCCCGCATACCCCGATGCCATACAACAAATAAAGCAGTTCAACACACCCTCTCTCCTCTGACGAATGCAGGCAATGCCGTCAGGTAAATCCTGTGTTGCTCTCCTCTTCTTGGGACATAACGACTGGCGGATGGGCGCTTGCTACCGCCCAACGTCCGACAGCCTGTGCGGAGCAGCCCCAAACCTGCGCCACAACCGCCCGCGCCTTTCAAACCACCGAGGATGGGGCTACACACAGCCACACCACAGTCGCCAACCAGTCGCCACGGCAGCGCCGCAAACCACGGCCAAACTGCAGCTACCGCGCGCTACAGCCTGGGTCGGCCCGCCGAGAATCGCCGCCCCCGCCCAAATGCCGCCCCCACAGCCCCAGCCGACGACCCGCCACAATGGCCAAACCTTCGGCAAAACTCCCACACCGTCGCCGCGGCAGCCCGGCCAGCGCGGCCGGCGCCACAGCCACACAAGCCGAGGCGTGCGGCGATGACGGCCGTGCAAACGCGCCTCCGCCGCCCCATCGCCTTCCGTCGCCCTCCCGCCGTTTCCCGATCGGCCCGCAGCCGTCGGGCCACATCGCGCGCCGTCCTCCTCCTCTCGCCCGCCAACATTCACAGCCGTTTCTCAACAATTGCCCGCCGCAACAGGCGCCGCCGCCTGCGCAACAGGCGCCGCCGCCCCTCGCCGCTTCCGACCCAACCCCTCGACCGAGGCAAACCGCAATCCGAATCGACAGACCAACCCAATCTGCCGTCAGCACACACGCCAGCCGACCTTACACGTTACGCGTTACACATTACGTTTACACGTCTAGGTTAGGTTAGGTGGACGTGGGTTAGGTTAAGGGGACTTGGGTTAGGTTAAGCGTCAAACTTAGGTTAAGCATTCAAACACGTCAGGCGTCAGAGGCTAGGTTAGGTTAGGTTAGGTTAGGTTAGGTTACACGTTAGGTTAAGGGGTCAGTGCTAGGTTTAAGAAGCGTCAAACGTAGGTTAAAAAAGCGTTCAAACGTGAGGCGTGAGCCGGACAGCTTACCGTACGTAGACGTTAGGGGCTCACAGGCTGAGCTCACCTCGCCACACCACAGGTTAGGTTCGGTTCGCTCGGCTCAGCGTAAAGCGCCGAGGTCAGGGTTACGTTCGTTCACCTTCGGGCGCCACACTTTCGGTTGAAAGGTCGCGACGGGACGACGTCGGCAGGCACGCCGCAAACGAACAAAAACGTACAGACGACGTCGAAAACCGCCGACAGACGGGGGAGCAGCACGACCACGACCAGATACCGAGCGCGAACGAGACACACGCGAACCACCCCCACCGGCCAAAGGGCACCACACAACAACCCAGAGCACCACGTGTCGACACCAGAGCAACCCGCCGCTCACGCGACATGGCTGGCACCGAAGGGCAACCGCCCGCAACTGCGCTTTCCGCGCCGGCCCGGATGCACGTCGTGCTACAACAACACCACTACCGTACACAGCCGCTGTTCACAACATCACTATCATGCGCGCCCGCGGCTCGCCGCCGTCGCAGTCGCAGCCCCAACGCCAGCACCATTCACACGCACCGCAACACAGCTCGCCGACACAGCCGAACAAAACAAACACCACACAACAACAGCAACAACGCCGCCGCCTCTACTTGTGCCGGCGACCCACCCCGCCGATGGCGCACCTTTCGCCAGCCGGCAATCGACACACACGCACCCACCCACCCCCCGGGGCCCAGTGCAAAAAAAAAAAAAAAAAAAAACACACACAAAAACAAAACAACACAAACGACACGGGAAGCGCACACCGCCACTTCGCGCGCACGCCACCAACCAGTCGTCGTCTCACAAATAACAAACACAAACAAAATAAACTAACAACTAGGGCAACACAAAACAAAAACGCCTCGCACGAACCGCCCACAAAAAGGACAAGCACACGCACAGCCTCTGCTGACGACCACGACGCAGCGGCACGCTGCTCCTGTCTCGCGCCCCGCGCCCCACTCGATTCACACCTCACGCGACACCGTCAACGACGGGCTCGCTTCCCGCAACCTACCACCTTTCCGCCACGGCGCACAGCCCCAGCCCCACCCGACGACGCCCGTGGCAACGACTGCACTTTCACCACCGCCTCCCCCTTCCCCCCCAAAACACACACACACACACACACAGCCAGCCAAACACGCACTCGCGACCCACACATGCACGTGCATCGGCACACGCCAACCAGTCAACGTCGACAACCACACGCAAGGCTCGAAACGAAACCGGCGTCCTTCCACGTTGCCATCAAGCTACGCGACACAAGACACAAGGAACCAACACAACAGCCGGCCCCACTAATTCCCACTCTCACGCCGCAAAAAGCACACCGAAACCGCCAAACGCACGCACATTCCCCTTCGCACTGACACCGACCGGCTCGCTACCACACACCTCTCGGCAGCCGTTTCACGCCAATTCGCCACACCGCCCACACAGTCGACAAGCGCCCGCCCTGTACGGCACACGCAACGACGCAGCGCAGCAAAGGGCGCCCGCAACACATACCTCTCCGCCGCCCGACGCGCCAACCGCCACACCACACCGCCAGCCACTCGCAAATTGTGCACTGCCACCAGCCACACGTCCAACACGCCGCGCCGCCTCCGGCCACCCGCCAGGGGGCGCTCACGTCCGCGACAACAGCGCGGCCCGCCGGGCCGGGCCGAACCGAACCGAGCCGCCGCTGCTCTGCACTCGGCACGGCCACACCCTGCTGCAGACCGGGCTCGTCTCTCTGTACGCGTCTGCCTGCGCATCAACACAACACGACCTTTTATTTTTTTTTTTTTTTTTCCTCTCCTCTCTACCGCCATCCCTTCTTCTCGCGTTTTACTCGTTGTTGCAGCAGCGGCGCACACCTACACATCCACATCCACAGCCCCAGCCGAGCCGGCCTCACCTCAGGGCCCGCCGCCAGCGTCTCCTCCTCGGGCACAGGTGCGGTGCTGTGGCCGCCCATCCAACCGCATTGCTGGCCGTCCAGCCGCCAGGCGTTCCCACTGCCGCGAGCCACGCCGCGCACCGACCCTGCTGCAGAAAACGAAGCATAGCCAGAGACCGACCGATACACAAAGCAAGCCGTCGCCTCGCCTCTTGTCCTTCCTGCCTTCCTTCCGCCCCCGCCCTTCTCACACCACCGCCTCTCCACTTTCGCCCCCCCCCTCCTTTTTTTTTTTCCTTCTGTCTTTCTTTCTTTCTTTCTTTGGCCCTCTCTCCTTCCCGCCATGGCGGTTACGGCACCGCCTGCAGCGGCAGATTTTTTTGCGCCCACACGCCTACTCCTACCACCATTAACCTTGCCCTGCCCTGCCCATCAACGTCGCAGTCGAACCGACGCTTGCCAACACACTGCCCACGTTCCTTTCTCTTTTCGGCCTACGCCCATTACGCGCCGCCGCCACAGCACCTTCCCTTCCCACAACACACCGACGTCATCACACGCACCCAAAACAGGGGGCCACGACCGTGTTCCTCGCCCACTCCCATCCCGCACGGTACGCACATTCCCAACTACTACCGCGCACCCTCCCTTTCCAATCTGTGTGTCTCTGTGTCTGTGTCTGTGTCCTGTCCGCGCGTGACGCCTCTCAACATCCGCCGTCCCCCGAACCCGTTTTCGCCCCCATGCCGTCGTCGCGCCGCCTCCTCCTCCCCGTCCACCGCCGCCCCTGTCCGCCCCGCACCACACCATACACCGCTGCTTGTCCCGGCCGTTGCCACCAAAGGCGCCGACCGCAAACGCGCCACGCCGCAGCACCCGTGCGTCTCGCGCTCGCTTGCATCTCCGTGCCGACGCTGCCTCTCTTCCCGCTCGCACTCGACCTCGACAACACAGTCTTTGGCTCCGCCACTGCGTGTTCCATTACCAGAGCGATGGCGAGGCATGACAGCATCTCTGTCTGACCAGAGAGTTATTTATCGTTGCTAGTCGGCGCTTGGACCGCGCCAGACGACAGTAGTGGCACGCACCGGGTCGCCGGGAACAGTTGTTATATATATTGTAGCGCGAGTCGGGAGAGGTAGTAGTCGGTCGACAGTAGTAGCGGGTGGACGGTTGTACTGAGCGGGCGTCGGCGGCGTGCTCTGCTCGTCTCGCGACTCTGGTCACGGTTCGGGACGATGTATAGTATATTGTGTTATAATCAAAAGGTAGTGTGAAGCTGCATTGCGCAAATCTGATAACGTATGTTCATTGTACTTACTTTGTTCAACAACAAACGCCCCACTATTACTTTTTTCTAAAGTACCTTTTGTCTTTTAACGAAAAACATTCACTTTTTAAAGACCACTTCCTATGGCATTTCCCTCCAAGGAGTGCAATTAATTACCAGCCAGCACTCATTCATTGCACACAGCTGTGTAAGGGGTATCTACAATTGAGGAGCGGATATAAATGCAATTTTTTTTTTTTTTTGTTTTTTTTGTGTGTGTTGTAACCTCCCCGCAAACTTTCAAATAATGGACAATGTTATTTTCGGATGCTAATGGACATTGCGCTAATTGTAACCTCGCCCACAATGAGAGGTATTGAAAATGGCAACAAAAATGTGAAATTCGCAATCTGACTCAAATATAAATTCTTCACAACATTTAAAGTCCGTTCAGTGACAAGAAACTTCAATTAAACCGAAATATCGGTCTTTGGCCCTGTGCAAAACAATCAGAATTAAAGTCTTACCTCCGAATAAATGGATGTCACATTTCTGCTCTTGTTGTTGCGCAGCGCTTGGAGGAACTGCATTGCAAATAATAATATTCTCTTTTTTTGTGATTTTAGTGAAATTTTTCTTCAAAGAAGTGGAATGAAATGTGAAGTGCAACGAACTCTTTAGTTCAATAAAACATTAAATGTTTGAAAAATGCTTTTGAAATAAACATTATTATTGGGGAACTTGTTGGAGAATAATTACAATAAATGAAATTTTTCACTATCTAATGATTATATTAATTAACAGCAGTATACCTTATTCACCATCTTGACCAGTGTTGCCGACCGCCTACATCACACAACCGCACTCGGCTCCTACTACTGACCGACCGCTCTGCATGACGACTATTAGCGTACTGCACGCGACGACTACTGACAGAGTACAGCCCTCAACTACACAGAGCTACAGACTCGCAACGACTCACTGACTGACTGACTGACTGACTGAGAACCGCTCGCAACACTCGCGCAGTCCAGCGCAAACTCTCTGGTCACAGATGCTACAATGTCTCGCCATCGCTGCTATGTTACATACGTGTTTCAGTGTCTTTTTTTTTCATTGGGGTAACGATCTTTGGCTCTTTTTATTCTGAATACAGGGCCAAAGGTCAACGCTGCTGCCCTTATACAATTTATCAGGTTTCATTGTGTCTGTTGCAATGTTACATACGGTTCATTCTTTCATTAATATTATCGTTGGGTTTGTTTTGTAGGGACGTTAACATTCTGGCACATTTTTATTACCATCGGACTCTCTGCTATTTGTGCAGGGAGGTTATACCTGGGTCCATTTCCATTTCCATTTACATTTTAATATTGATAGACTTTTTGTTTTCTTTTTTGTTTCTTGTTGTTTTTTTTTCGTTCTTTTGTTTTGTTTTGTTTTTCCCGCTCTCACCACCACCGCCGCATCACGCCTTCCGTTTTCTTCTTGGTTTCTTTTCTGTTCTTCAACTGCTTCAACATCACCGCGCCCCATTTCCACACCACAGCCATCAGCCTCCAAGACGGGCAGGCGCAGTGTGCCATTTCCGGCGCACAAGCACACCCGTACGGTACTCTCCTCGCCCCCACGCCACCAACAACACAGCGACCACGCGGCTTTCAGGCATGGCACGGCACGGCACCGGCGAAATGCGCCGCCCCCGCCCCTCCGCGCATCCGTCCGTCTCGCCACGTTCACTGACAGCCGCGTCTGCGGCTACACCACGACAACCACAACACAACACCGCTCCCCTCCCTGGCAACTCATTGTTTTTCTCCTCCTCTTTTGCACAAACCACAACGCCGAGCACAGGCGCAAGCCACCCACACCGCGCCCCTCCCCGTCCCGTCTTTGGCCGCCGCTCCTCGTTTCCTCGTTTGCCCCCTCCCATCTCCCGAAATGCCATGCCAGCAGCGTTACGCATGCCCCTCCCCTGTCCACACAACACTACCGCCAAACGAACAGCCTTCCGGGCCACATGCAGGGCACGCCCACCTCCAAACACTGCCAATTCACGGACGCGCACACACACACACACACACACACACACACACACACACACACACTCACTTTCTCGACACCTTTCTGTACGGAGGGTGCGTCATCTCCACCGTGACATCCATTTCCCCCCACTGGTAAAACATGTCCACTAACACCTACATACATCATTCAAGTACACAGACAATAGCATACACACAATGGGAGGGCACACGAACATGGACGGCACGGCACTGTCATACACTCTTCCTCAGAACCATATCAACAAACGTTACGTACATCCGGGAAAGCGAAAAGCGAAAGCAAAGGCAAAGCCCAATGCAGCCGTCAAAGGTAACGTTCACCACGGCAGACACTTGCAGCCGCGCCGCCGTTAAACGCATTTCAGTGCGGCTCCAATACGCCTCCGACACGGGAACGTTCCGTTGCTCTACGAATGCGTTTCTCCCCTTTTTCCCTTCCTCTCTCTCTTTTGCCCCCCCTCTGTCCTTTCCTCCTTGCACTCTTGCCTCATTCCTCACGTTCTGCCCAGACATTCGACCGATCAAAGTCAACCTTTCGTTACCGTTCTCAGCGCGACGGTGTACAACAGTATGACGGGTGTGCCCACGACTTCGGTTCAGTTGCGTGACGCCGGTCTATCGCGCCGATCGACAGTTACTCAGGGGGCGACGGATCGGACCACGTCACCGACACACAAAACACTTTCAAACAAACAAACAAATACATACCGGATGGACACAGACAAACACGTGTACAGACATTCGCCAAACAAACGACCGCCGCCGCCGTCGTCGTCGTCTAGCGTCGCGCTTACTGTACTGCACTGGACACGCGTGCATCTTGAATGACGACATCGGTGTGCGTGCGTCGTACGCAATCAGTCAAACACGGCTATCAAAAATCAGAGTCGAATGGTACATCATCGTGCGTGTCGCCGTACACGTACAGTACAATACAACAACAATGCGTCTTAATGGCACGTTCACTTCAACGTCACTCACACACCTCCACGCTGCAGTTACGTCGCACCATTGTCAAACTCGGCGTACAGCAAAGGGAATAGTGGGCGGCAAAAAAAAAACAAAAAAAAAACCAAACAAAAACACTTCACATTTCACCCTCGCCATGTATGATGTGCAAAAAACAAACCCGCAAACGGCCGTCGTTACGGTGACACAAAAGTCGCCGATCGCACTGTCCCCCCTCGCAGACAGGTAACACACACACACACACACACACACACACACACCAACACCAATGGGTCAAAACCACTCCAACGAGGCGTGCCACCATTCCACGCCACGGCGACCAACCTCGTGGCCGTACCCCGCAACACGCTTTGACGCGCCCCCCCCACCCACAATCACAATGCACACATACATCACATCACAGCCGTCCACACAAACAACAACAACAACAATTCCGCCCTTCCCGCAAATGGCAAGTTGGTGGCCCTGAAAAGGGCCGTTTTGCCGCTCTCGCAACGGAGGAGCCTTCTCCATCCTTCCTTCCATTCCAGAGCCACCTCCTTACTTGGAGCTCGTGTACTTGGTCACCGCCTTCGTGCCCTCGCTCACGGCGTGCTTGGCCAGCTCGCCAGGCAGCAACAGCCGCACAGCGGTCTGGATCTCGCGGGACGTGATGGTCGAGCGCTTGTTGTAGTGCGCCAGGCGAGAAGCCTCGGCCGCAATGCGCTCGAAAATGTCGTTCACGAAGCTGTTCATGATGCTCATCGCCTTCGACGAGATGCCCGTGTCAGGGTGCACCTGCTTCAGCACCTTGTAGATGTAGATGGCATAGCTCTCCTTCCTCTTGCGCTTCTTCTTCTTGTCGCCCTTCGAAATGTTCTTCTGCGCCTTGCCAGCCTTCTTGGCGGCCTTCCCGCTAGTCTTGGGCGGCATCTCGAACCAACGTACGGCAGCAGCAACACCAGTAGCAAGCGCTCCGCTCTAGTCAGCGTCTCCCCACACAGTGGCACCCGCCGCCAGCCGCCGCCGCACCTTTACCAGCTCGCCCTGTTGCGGCCGCCGACCAATGGGGCGCGCGCGCAACCGGCCGCCGCACCCGAGCCCATAAAGCACCCCCACCCCGGCTGCGCCGGCACGCGGGCACGCACGCACTCGTGTTCGAGATGGCGAGCGAGCAAGACGTTTGTGACGCGCGCGCGGTCGCGGCAGCTGCCGCCGCCGCGCCGGAGCTGTCTGATCGCCGTCCGGCGGCGCCTGCGCCGTCGGCGGCCCCATCGGATGCTCCACTTATGACGACCCGGCAACCCCAGGAGGACCAAGAGTATATGACGACTACGCGCGACCAGGACGATGAGATGGACTACTCTACCGACCCTCCCCGTGAAGACTGCGCTTCCGGCGCCCCGCAGAGGGTGCTTCAGCGCAAGAGGTCGGCTGTCACGTCCGCCAGTGACGACCAACACACTTCTGGTACGAGTGACGCTGGATTCAAGAAACCACCACCTAAGAAGAGGGCGGCTCCACGACAGCGCACGCCCGTTGTCCCTGTGCCTACTGCCAATCAGTACGACGCCCTACAGGATGGCGCCGACTCTGAAGATCCCGACGAGCCTCCACCGGCGACCGCCGACGATGCTACACATCGCTCCGGCCCTAAGCTGCCGCCGATTGTTATCGACTACCCTGACGATTATCTGACGCTTCGGGACTGGCTTCAAGCCAACCTCAAGAACGCTTTTACCGCCAAACACTGCGGCGAAGACCGTCTGAAGCTGACAGTCGCCACTACTGAAGATTACGTGGCTGTTATGGATATGGTTGGTGCACGTGGGATCCCAAACTACACCTTCCCCACCGTACGACCCAAAGTTCTCAAGGTTGCCATGCGAGGCATACCGCTGAAGATGAAGGCGGACGCCTTTAAGGACGGCCTCATCACCATGGGTTTCGCGGCTACTGCAGTCACCCGGATGAAGATGCCTGGTACCCAGCGCCCCATCCCTTTGATGGAGATCGTGTTGCCTGATACGCCTGACAACAGGCAAATCTACCAAGTCACCCGGTTTTATGACCTCTCGGTGACTGTCGAGAAGTTACGCGCACGGAAGGGCCTCGTCCAATGCTACAATTGCCAGGAGCCGGGCCACACTTCCCGCCTCTGTCGCATGAGGCCCCGATGTGTCAAGTGTGGCGAGGGTCACCTCAGCCAGCAGTGTACCCGGTCCCGGGACGAACCAGCCACCTGTGCCCTGTGCAAGCGGGCTCATCCTGCGAGTTACCGCGGTTGCGCTGTCCACAAGGCAGCCAGCCGCCGCCAGCGTGGACTACCTCCCTTGCGGCCGACGTCCCGCTCCGATGGCCAACAGCAGCGGCGCCGAGCTGCGCCACCGCCTGCTCCACCTGCTACTCCTCCGCGGCAACCCGCCCAGCGGCGCCTGCTTGCTGCTCGGGCGGACCTTGGTTACGCCGACGTCCTCCAGGGCCGGACGACGCCTCCTCCTGCCCCTGCTGTCCAGCCTCTGCGACGCTCTGAAGACGGGCCTGCTCCACCTGCTGCAGCTGCTGATTTCATCGCGGTCTTGCAAGAAGTCCAGGCCACCCTCGTGGCTGTTTCTGCCGCTCTGGCCCAGCTGCCGACCGCCATCACTGCTGCAGTCCATGCAGCCCTCCGAAGTTTCCCCACTGCCACGGCGATCGCATCCGCTGGCCATGGCTCACAACCTTAGGCGCCACCAGACCTTCACGGCTGTAACGTGGAACGCGAATGGCCTCTTTCCTGCGCTTCTCGAATTCCGGCAGTTCCTCCAGGATTACAGCGTGGATGTGTGTCTCCTCACCGAGACCCATCTCAAGCCTGGACTTCGAGCGAACGCACCGAATTACGTCTGCTATCGCGACGACAGGCTGACGGCTGGCGGTGGGACAGCCATCTATGTCAAGAGGACACTCCGACACTATCGTGTCCCTCTGCCGAGGTTGGACTCCTGTGAAGCCACGGCCGTTGCAGTGGAGACGTCCCTTGGAACGGTCATCTTTCTCTCCGTGTACCGGCCGCCACGAGGCCACCTCACCGTCCATGATGCTGACACTCTCCTTCGTGCTGGGGTCAAGCTCTTCCTCGCCGGAGACCTGAATGCCAAGCACCAGCTCTGGAATTCTCGGACGCTGAACGTCAGTGGGAGGCGGCTCTATCACGCCGCTGAGAGGGCACGAGCTTCTGTGTATGGACCTGCTGAGCCGACGCACTACCCTTCGAACGGCTCTGCTCCCGACGTTTTGGACATTTGTCTCGTCAAGGGTGTCGACTGGTTTGTCACCCCCGACGTTCTGCACGCCTTGAGCTCCGACCACTTGCCGGTGCTCTTTCGTCTACATGTCACTCCGCTTCCACCAGCGGCGAAGCTCGACACCCGGAAGACCGACTGGCCGCGCTTCCGGCAGCTTGTTCTGCAACGCCTCCCAGATGAGTCACCTCCACTGGACACGGATGTTAATGCTGCTCTTCACACCCTGACTGCGGCTCTCACCACGGCTGTTGCTGACTCCACCCCACCTCCACGGGTTTCTTCAGTGGCCGCTCCAGCACTCCCTGCCGACTTAAGGGACCTTATCCGAGAACGAAACCGTCTCAACAGAGTTTGGCATGAAACACGCCAGCCCGTGCTGAAGCGGCGCATCAATCATCTCCGCCGCGTCATCAAGGCTGCCCTTGCTGCTCACCGTATCCGCCGGTGGGAGGAGAAGCTTGCCTCAGTTGATCCTGGGGCCGACACGTGGGAGTTGGTCCGTTCCCTCACACGGCATCGCCCACACATGCCGCCGCTCACAACTACCGATGGACCTGCTTACACGCCCGCCGCTAAAGCCGAGGCCCTGGCGACGACTTTTGCGGCCAACTTCCGGCCCCTTGCGGCGCCGGTCGACAACGAGAACGTCCGCACAGTTGAGACCAGACTTGCTGCCTTCCTCCACGGCGACCACGGTGACGCCACCATTGTGCCAACGTCGGAAAGGGAGGTCACTGACCATCTTCGCCGGCTTCCCCAGACGAAGGCCCCGGGGCACGACAACGTTGACGGGAGAGTCCTTCGCATGCTGCCCAGGATTGCCATCCTGTACGTGGTCGCTCTCTTCAACGCCGTCTTTCACCAACTGCAGTACCCAGACGCTTGGAAGAAGGCTGTCGTTGTGGCGGTCCCGAAGCCGGGCAAAAACAGGACAGTACCGGAGCATTATCGTCCCATTAGTCTCCTCCCGACGCTGAGCAAAGTTTTCGAGAGGATCCTCCTCTCTAGGTTCGGCCGGCTGCTTCACCAGGACAACATTATTCCTCGGGAACAGTTTGGCTTCCGCCAGCACCACTCCACCACCCAACAGTTGCTCCGCGTCGTCGAGGAGGCGACACTGGCGTTTAACAATCGGGAGTTTTGCGGCCTTGTCTTGCTTGATGTGTCCAAGGCCTTTGACACCGTCTGGCACCACGGCCTGCTCTTCAAGTTGTACCATCTCGGCATCCCTTCGTGCTTCGTCCGCCTACTTGGCACCTACCTTGAGGGCCGTACATTTGTCGTCCGAGTTGGCAGCACGACTTCCTCTGTTCGCCCGGTCCTTGCTGGAGTGCCACAAGGGAGTGTTCTGGGCCCGATATTGTATGCTGTCTACACCTCTGACCTGCCGATTTCCCCGAGGGTTGGTCGTGCCATCTATGCTGATGACACGGCCCTTTTCTCGCGCCATCGCAACATCGACGCCGTCCTCCGACGTCTGCAAGCTGCTCTGCAGGACCTCGAGCGCTGGGCCGCCGACTGGCGGATCGGCTTCAACGCCACCAAATCTCAGGCGATGCTCCTCACTCGCCGTCTCCCACTTGACGTGCCGCCCCTGGTGCTTTGTAATCAGGCCATCACCTGGACCACGACTGCTACCTACCTCGGGGTCATTCTCGATCGCACCCTGACATGGAAGCCTCACGTCACCGCTGTACACCGGAAGACATCTCAGAGGGCTGGGGCATTGTACCCCATGCTCAACGAAACTTCCTCGCTCCCTGTCGCCAACGGACTGCATATCTATCGCACGTGCATTCGTCCGGTTATGGACTATGCCTGTGAAGTCTGGGGCAATGCTGCCCCCTCCCATATTCAGAGGCTCCAGCAACTACAAAACAAGCTCTTGCGCCGAATTTACCATGTGCCGCGTGATTTCCCTCATCGCCCCCTCCATCAGGCGGCTGAGGAACCCCTCGTCCGGGAGAGATTTAAAGACGCAGCGCGCCGGTTTTATACAGCCACCCGCACTTCAGACAATCCCCTCGTCCGGAGGTTAGGACGACATAATGACCATCACGACCACTACAGGCGGCCCGTTGCCCTGATCGAATAATCAGGTCAGCCCAGAAGACTCACCACCACTTCTTCCTCTCAGCGACTTCAAGATATCATACGCGCTGACCACCGCCAACCACACCCTGCAGCCTTGGTAGGAAATGCCTCTAGGTAAACCCTACGTTCACGATAGCCTGGGATGTTCCACACCCAGTCCAGACGAAAGGAGGCCGCGCGCGCCGGCACGCACTCCGCTGCTCGACTCGCTGCCGCTCGCACCGGTCGTTTTCGTTTCCGTTTCGTGTGCACCGTCGCTAGCCCATCGCCATGTCCGGACGCGGAAAGGGAGGCAAAGTCAAGGGCAAGTCAAAGTCCCGCTCAAGCAGGGCTGGGCTCCAGTTCCCGGTCGGCAGAATCCACCGCCTCCTGCGCAAGGGAAACTACGCAGAGCGCGTCGGCGCCGGGGCGCCCGTCTACCTCGCCGCCGTCATGGAGTACCTCGCGGCTGAGGTGCTCGAGCTGGCCGGAAACGCGGCCCGCGACAACAAGAAGACGCGCATCATCCCGCGCCACCTGCAGCTTGCCATCCGCAACGACGAGGAGCTCAACAAGCTCCTGTCGGGCGTCACCATCGCACAGGGTGGTGTCCTGCCCAACATCCAGGCCGTCCTGCTGCCAAAGAAGACCGAGAAGAAGGCCTAAAGGAGGCCAGGCAATCGCAGCGCCGCGTGCTCCCCTGCACGCAACGCGCTTTGCCGGCTCGGCTCGGCCCACAACAATCGGCCCTTTTCAGGGCCACCACACAAACCTACGTCCAAAGCAAAATTTCAGTCGTCCTCGCCGCACCTTGTTTTGTTTTAACTTTGCACTTTCACAGCACAGCCGCCGCCGGCGCACGTCCGCCATCTTGTCGTCCACACAGCCCGTGTGGCCCAACACACACACACACACACACACACACACACACACACACGCACACATTTTGCACGGTCGCAGTCGCCTTCCAAACGACAACGGCAGCAATAATGACCATTGTTAAAGGGAGGCGTGTCGACACACCGCCCTCCACTCCCGCGCGCAACGGCCGTCGACACGAACGAAACAGCTGATCCGGCCGCCTATGCCCACACGCCTTGCCTCGGAAACCCCAACGCCGCCGCAAACACACAGAGCCAAACCACGCAAGCAAATAATCACCGCCTCTCGCACAACAACACACAGCCCGCCACCTCCGTCGCGGTCGATACAAAGACACACAAACGAAGCAGCTCCACACACAGCCAGCCACATGACACGTTTCCTTTCCTTCTCCCCTCCCAGTCACATCACGTCGCTCAAACGGAAAGAAAGAAACAAAGAAAGAAAGAGAGAAAGAAACAAACAAACAAACAAACAACACAGCGCACACACGCAGCAACAACACAGACTCTTTCGCACTTTTCAACTTCCGAACAGTGTGGTGGCCCTGAAAAGGGCCGTTTTCTAGTCTCTCCCACCCACAAGCACGGCCGCGGGAAGGCCAGCGCCCGCTGCGACGCAGCCTAACCGCCGAAACCGTACAGGGTGCGCCCCTGCCTCTTCAGGGCGTACACCACGTCCATGGCCGTCACAGTCTTGCGCTTGGCGTGCTCAGTGTACGTCACCGCGTCGCGGATCACGTTCTCCAGGAACACCTTCAGCACCCCGCGGGTCTCCTCGTAGATCAGACCAGAGATGCGCTTCACGCCGCCCCTGCGAGCCAGGCGGCGGATGGCGGGCTTCGTGATGCCCTGGATGTTGTCGCGCAACACCTTGCGGTGCCGCTTGGCGCCACCCTTGCCGAGCCCCTTTCCTCCCTTGCCGCGGCCTGTCATCCTTCCTTCCTCGGGCAAAGCAAAACGTGCACAAACAGCAGCTGCAGCGGCTCGCGAGTCGGCTACGGTCTGCGCCCAGCCCGCCACTGCATCATGTCGAGGAATACCTGTGCTACCCTCCGTCGGGAGACAGGTCCTCGTCTTCTTTCGTGAAGTTCTGATCGCCTTTCGCGATCTTGCCTTCATCAGGTTGGATTCTTATTAATTTCGAAGCTTTGGGTTGTCGAAGTTGCTCTGCATCCTGAGCTGAGGTTGGTATGATGCTTGCCTCACCTTAGTGAGGCAGTTTGACTTCGTTGCTACTGCTGAGTAGCTCTTCTTTAATCCTGTTGTCCGTCGATTCGACGTCGCAGCAGGTCAGGCCAGCGAAGCGTTGCCCGCCAGTGTGGCCTATTGCCGAGCCCGCGCACCAGGGGGTTTGGTGACAGTTCGGCTTTTTCATAGAAGCTGGCCGCCAGTACTTTGTATCGCTGTCTGAGCGGTGGAACGTCTGCAAGCCTGTGTAATTCCTCCGACGGGAAGTCCCATGGGAGGTGGAGTGCTAACCTGAGGGCTCTATTTTAAATTGTCTGGAGTCTCCTTAGGTTTGTTTCGGCCGTATTACCCCATACTACGGCCGCGTATTCCAGTAGTGGTCGAATGGCGGCCTTGTAGAGAGTGAGGCCGACCTGCTCCGGAAGCGTGGAGGTCGGGTTTAGTAGGGGGTATAGCAGTTTCAATCGCCCCAGTGCTTTCCCCCTAATTTCTTCAATGTGTTGCCTCCAAGTAAGTCGACGGTCCAGTGTGACCCCCAGGTATTTAGCTGTAGCACTCCATGGGACTGGGACTCCCCGTACTGCGACGTTTGGAGTGTCTTCACGTACGTGGCGCGTAGCAACAATGAGGGCTTGGGATTTCTCCCCATTATATGCTAGGCGCCACTTTGTTGCCCACTCGGTGAGGGCGTCTGTGGCTGATTGCAGTCGCCGCTGGAGTGCATTGACGCACCAACTACGGCTGAAGATCGCTGTGTCGTCCGCATACAGAGCGAGATGTGTGCGGTCTGTATGCGGAAGGTCAGCGGTGTAGACGGAGTAAAGCGTCGGCCCAAGGACCGAGCCTTGAGGTACACCCGCAAGAACCTGGCGCTCCGTGGAAATTCCACTATCTACCCGAACGTGAAACGTTCTGCCCTCTAGGTAGCTCTTGATGAGCTTCACGTGTGACACAGGTACCCCCAGGTCAAGTAGCTTGAACAGGAGGCCGTCATGCCACACGGAGTCGAAGGCACGAGACACGTCGAGTAGGAGAGCGCCGAAGTACTCACGTCGGTCGATGGCACCGAACGCTTCCTCCGTTAGGCGCAGCAGTTGGTGCGTTGTTGCGTGATGTCTCCGGAAGCCGAACTGCTCGTTTGGTAAAATGCCTTCCGCTTCCATATGGGCCTGTAGGCGGACTAGATAAAGTCTTTCAAAGATCTTCGACAATGCCGGAAGCAGACTTATCGGCCGGTAGTTTTTCGGTTGGCGTGCGTCCTTGCCCGGTTTGGGAAGGGCGATCACCTCTGCGTGCTTCCAGCAAGTCGGGAAAGTCTTCGTCTGTAGCACTTGGTTGAAAATGCAGGTTATGTGGATAGTAGCTTCGTCCGGCAGCTGCTTTAGAATCAGGTTTGTGACATTGTCAGGCCCTCCTGCCTTCTTTCTATCCAGATGACGGAGTTGTTGTTGCACCTCTTCCTCCGAGATGGGCGTCAAGTTGTCCTCTGCGTCGTCTTGC
Organism: Schistocerca serialis cubense; assembly: GCF_023864345.2. Taxonomy (NCBI): domain Eukaryota; kingdom Metazoa; phylum Arthropoda; class Insecta; order Orthoptera; family Acrididae; genus Schistocerca; species Schistocerca serialis. Next base: position 101,139 of record NW_026048498.1, read on the forward strand.
GCGCGGAGGAAAACCGGGAGGCGTTCTGCTACTAGTTGGATGTGGGCGGCGTCTACAGGGTCGTCCACTGGTGTAAAGTTCGCAGCGAACGCGTCTGCTAGGGCGTTGGCCTTTGCAGACGGCTCGCTGACATACGCCGCGCCCACTTGAAGCGGAGGAGTTCGTTGTACTCGGCGGAAGTGGCCTTTTACCGACCTCCAGGCTGAGCCGTCCTCCAAGTTCAGTTGCGCCACTTTGCGCGCCCATTCTTCATTTCGGTGTCTGTCCACCTCAGCTTTAATGTGACGACACATTCTATTTAGTTGGCGCTTGGTGGCTGGGACCCTGGTGCGCTGCCACTCGCGCTGGAGCCTGTTTTTTGCCGTGATGGCGTCTCGTATGTCTTGCGGGAGCGGGTGCGGTTTGCAGTCGTCAGGTTGTCTCCGCTCAGGTGTAGCTGTGGCCGCGGCGTCCGTGATGCTGCGAGTGAGGTTGTTAAGTGCAGCTTCGGCGCCGAGCGTTGCCGCGTCGGGGGCGTCTTCAAGTTTCTGTGTTACTGTTTCACGGAACGTGTCCCAGTTGATACCGCGCAGGTCCAGCCCTCTGCGCGATTGATGGATGACGTCGGCGTTTAATTCCACTATGACAGGCAAGTGATCGGATGACATCTTCGTAAGGGTGGTGGCTGTTGCGTGTAGACGCGTGCCCTTCATGATCGCGATGTCAAGGACGTCAGGCTGCCCGCCATTTCTGGGGTAAATGGTCGGGCTGTGCGGTCCTATGACTATCGCCTCATGTCTCTCAGCCACGTTGAGCAGCCGCCGGCCGCTGGTGTTAGTGAGTCGGCTGTTCCAGGCCGTGTGCTTAGCATTGAAGTCGCCCCCTAGTATCAGCTTACCAGGGAGCGACAGTAAAGCGTTTGCGTCTGCTGCGTTTAGCGCCCTCCTTGGCGGCCTGTATACGGCGCAGAAGGTAATTTTCCCTACTCCCGTTTCGACTGCGACGGCTGCTGCTTCCATCGCTGTCAGTTCTGGAGTAGGTACTTGGTGGTGTGCCAGCGTGCGTCGCACGTACACGGCCGTGCCCCCGCCGTGCGTCGGCCTGTCGTGTCTGTAGCATTTGTAGTTCGCTACACCCACTCGCACGCCTGGCTTGAGGTGGGACTCCGTGACCAGGCAGATGTCGATGTCTTCTTCTCTGATCATCTGCCTGAATTCGGCGCCCTGCTTGTTGAGACCCTCTGCATTGAAGATGCAGATTTTTAGGTTTCTTGCGCGCTCAGGCATGATGAGATACTGCAGGTTTGATGGCGGATGCTACGTGTTGCACCACGGCCATGAGCTCTGACATCTGCTGCAGCATCTTCTCCATGCAGCAGAGAATTCTGTCTATGCGTCCGTCGTCAGCGCTGGGGCCGACATCATGGCGGACGGCCGGCGGCCGGTACGCGCCATCTTGTCGGGTGCCGACATCATGGCGGGGCGCTGCGGCGCGGCTGTCCGGCAGCCGCCATCTTGAACGCGGCGGGTCAGCCATGCTGGCTGCCGCGGGCGCGGGCGGTGCTGGTTGGCTGCCGGTGTTACCTGGCGGAGCTGGAGGCGGGGCTGCCTGCTCTCGTGCGGCGTGCGCGCCATTTTGTCTGTCGACAGCATGGCGGACGGCTGTGTTGTGGCTGTTGGGCTGCCTCCATCTTGGCCGTGGGAAGTCGGTCATGCTGGCTGGGTCGGGCGCCGGCGGAGCTGGTTGGCTCGCGGTGCCCGGCTGCGGCGCAGGGGGCGGAGCTAGCTGGCGTTGCTGCGGCTCAGCGTGCGTCGCTACCTGCTGCTGGCTCGCTGCTGGGCCGGCAGTGGGAGGCCTGCGGGCTCGCGGCGCAGCGATGGGTGGAGCTTGTCCTCCATTGCTTGTGGACGTCTGGACGGCATGAGGAGCAGGCGGGGCAGGGCGGCGAGGGGTGCTATTGTGCGACTGACCTTGTGCAGCTCGCGTGTCCGCATTCCTTCCCCTGCCGCGGCGGGTGCGACGACCTCTCCTTCCTTTGTTCGCGGAGCTGGCCGTCGGCTGGCGGGAACTCGTGGCCGGGTTCCTTTGTGGTTTCTGCTGTGCTTTCCCGCGCGCGCGATCGCCGTAACTCAGGAGCACTGGGCAGCCGCGAAAGCTGGCTACGTGGGCGCCTGAGCACAACTTGCACTTGGGAGTGAAGTCTTGGTGTGGGACACCTTTGAGAGCACACGATTCTGTGGAATGGTTTTCGCCGCACTTTACACAATAGTCCGGCATGCGGCAGTACTTTTTGACGTGTCCGGGTTCGAGGCAGCGATAGCATTGCGCGTATGCCGATTTGTTTCTCAGTTCCTCGGCTCGCACCTCCACGTTCCCTATTCTTGTCAGCTGGAACAGTTTCCTGTTTTCAGGCGTGTTATTCGCTATCACAAGCGTCAGGGGGCCGCGACCTCTGGTGCGCAGCGGCTTCATCTTTATCACCTCATCGACGACGAAGCCCATGCATTCGAGGTCCTCTTTGATTTCTTCCGGCTTCAGTGACCTCGGAAGGTAACGGAACACTACCTTGAGTGGCTTCTTTCGGTCGGCGCTATATGTATAGAAATTCCACGAACGTTCTTCTACAAGTGTTAGCACCTTCCTGTAGTCCTCCGTCGTTTTAATGTTGACTTTTGCGAGTTCTTCACCGACGGCGCGAACTGTATAGCTGTTCTTGCCGATCGCCATGTTGAGTGCATTTTGCAGCTCCCTGAAGGCGCCTTTGTACTCAATGACGATCGGCGGAGGTGTCCTGCGCTGTTGTGGTGGAGGTAGCACAATCTCTTCGTCCTCAGATTCGCTTAGAGCGCTGTATCTGTTGGCGACTCCGACTGGTGCAGGCCCCTGCTGTGGCGCGACTTTTGCCGTTTTGGTGGCCTTGGTGAAGCCGTCGGCGTCCGTCGTCCTTGTGTTGGCGCGTCTTCGCGCATTTTTCGGAGGTGGCGGTGGCGTGGCGCTTGCCTTCTTACGATATTTTTGGGCAGGCGGCACATCGTCCGACTGCGCACGCGCGCCCGCCGCCCCCCTATATAGACTCTGGCCCGCCCTCCCCCCACCACGCGCAACCGAGGGCATATAAGCGCAGCACGGAGGCGCGCGGGCCACCGTCAAGCTCCAGGCCGGTGACTGGAAGGACTACAGGGCCCTGAAGGCACTTGTGGCCGTTCACACGGTAGACGCCCCGGAAAGAGGTGCGACGGGTCAAAAGACTCGTCGCAAAGAAGTCACCAAGGCGCTTCTGAGGGGACTACCTTGGATCCTGACGGAGCGGGCAGTGGAAGAAGGACTGCGCCGCCAAGGTTTTGTTGGGGCAACCGTCAGGTTGCACAACAGAACCAATAGGACGAAGCCGCCTCTGTTCATTGTCGCCACACCAGCGGCGGACAACGGCAGGGACGTTCTTGGCATCCGGAAGCTGTTGGGCTTCCACGTGCAGCCGGAGACTCTCCCCCCCCACCTGGACATGAAGCCGCAGTGTTTCAAGTGCCAGGAGGAGGGGCATGTGGCAAAGCACTGCCGCAACGCCGCCAGGTGCGTCAAGTGCGGATGTCACCATGACACCCGCACCTGTACCAGCACCAAAGCCGTCAAACCGACGTGCGCCCGCTGCGGCGGCGAGCACGTCGCCAGCTGGCGCGGATGTCAGGCCTTCAACGGCCGAAATCCCGCCACTGCAAAGAAGACTGCGGCCCAGACAAAGAGGCGACGCCGCAGGAGAAGGAGACAACGCTCTGCAGCTGCGGCGAGCAACGGAGGGACAGAAACAGCGAGAGGAGGAGGCAACGCCGCGGGAACAACGGCGGCTCCCGGAGGAGATACGAGGACGGCCACCGCTCACGTGCGGCCGCCTTCCGCCGCCGCCTGTGGCAAGGGCGGTGGAGGGGGGCGGCGGTGCGACGCAGCGAGTGGGAAGACGGCGACGACAGCTGGTCCCGACATCGACTCGGCCCTCCAGGAGGCGGAAACACGATTCCGCATGGTCCTCCATGCAGAGATGGAGGCCGCGTGCCTCACTCTCCGTGAACACCTCCGTCGCAATACCAGCAAGGAGTCGCAGGCGCTGCAGACGGATCAGCAGCACAAAGACGACGGGTCGGCAACAGACGCAGCACACCCCAGGCGTGACCAGGCCACACAAACGGCCTGGCCGAAGAAGTTGACCATCGGTCGAGCCATACAGGTCTCGTCAGAAGGCACGGGAGCACGTCAGGACTCAAGCGTCCAAACGAAGGAGTTCGTCAACCACTGGAATGCCCTAGTGGACAGCGAAATCCTCGACGACACCATCCCACACTTGGCCGACCGAGAAGAGACACACCAAATGAGCTTCCTGCAAAGCAAGGAGCTCATAAGAAGAAAGAAGGAAGCCCGAGAAGAGCAGCTCAGGAGAAGGCGAGAGGAGGAAGAGGCGGAGCGTGACAGACGACGCGAAGCCCACCGTGATCGCCAGCGCCAACGCTGGCAACACGGCAAATAAAGAGAAGTCAAGCTATTACAAGCAGTTCTGGCCGGGTTTTGCAGGTTTTCCTTGGCCGCTAAGGTAAATACCGGAACTGTCCCCTACAAACTCCTGCAAATAAATTCCCAATTGGGAGAAAACCCCCCCCCTTCCTTGCACCCCAGCAAACAATAATAAACAGAGCCAAAGCAGAATAACCAAACCAAATGGCTGAAAAGAGCATCGCGCGCTCTCAAGCAGCCCGCCCTTCTCCATCTGAGAAGGGAATGAAAAGTGCAAAAAAAAAAAAAAAAAAAAAAAAAAAAAAAAAAAAAAAAAAAAAAAAAAAAAAAAAAAAAAGCGCGCGGGCCCGTTGTCAAGGCAGCACCGGACGCCGCGCCGCACCTAACCTCCACGCACGCCGCTCCGCTACCGCTATGGCCCGCACAAAGCAAACGGCCCGCAAGTCCACCGGCGGAAAGGCGCCGCGCAAACAGCTCGCCACCAAGGCGGCGAGGAAGAGCGCGCCCGCCACCGGAGGCGTCAAGAAGCCCCACCGCTACAGGCCGCGCACCGTCGCCCTGCGAGAAATCAGGCGCTACCAGAAGAGCACAGAGCTGCTCATCCGCAAGCTGCCATTCCAGCGCCTAGTGCGCGAGATCGCCCAGGACTTCAAGACCGACCTGCGCTTCCAGAGCTCCGCAGTCATGGCCCTGCAGGAGGCCAGCGAGGCCTACCTCGTCGGCCTCTTCGAAGACACCAACCTGTGCGCAATCCACGCCAAGCGCGTCACCATCATGCCCAAGGACATCCAGCTCGCTCGCCGCATCCGCGGCGAGCGCGCCTAAACCGCGCCGCGGCACCGCACCGCACAAACAAAAACGGCCCTTTTCAGGGCCACTAACATCTCTCCGTCGCGAGCAAACTTTGTCGGTCGCCTGCCTCTCGCCCCGCAACCCCAAAAAAAACAAAAACCACCACTTCCCGTCCGTCCGCCACACCCGCTCACTCTGCCTGCCTGCTAGCAGCGCGCAACAATCACACATCATCCCTCCCCGGCGCTCAAAGCGCACAATACCCAACGGCCGACGTCACACCGCACGGGTGGCTGGCCGGCCGCCGCTTTCGTTTTTCGAAATCAAAAAAAACCCGCACTCCACTCCGACGGCCAACGGCCAGGCAGGCGCGCTCGCTCGCTCTACACGCCACCGAAATCCCCCGCCGACTCCTTCCCACATCTCAACGTGCCCCCCCTTGCAAAACATAACACACACACACACACACAAAGGAACAAAACAAAGACCAGACACGACTCGACAAGACAGACATCCGAGAAGAACGAACGCAGGCAAGCCAACCAACGTATTCAAACAAAACAACGTGACAGAAAACCAACCGTCGGCCGCCGCCACAAACACGGCGACAATCAACCACGACAACAACAACAACAACAACAACAACAACAACACCGCTTACCGCTACCGCCGCCCACACCCGCCACCGACCCCCGCAATCCAACCACCACGGCACGCAAACAGCATCCCCACGGGCATACAGAAACGCCAGACAGACACCCCACACCAAACGCAACACGACAATCAAAACCTTCCCCGACGTGCTTTGATGGCCCTGAGAAGGGCCGTTTTGGGCCGCGCGTCTCTTGCGCGCCACTAGACGACGACGGGGGGTGGGGACGACGGAGTCAAGCGCCAAACCCTTCCTTTCCCATCTCTTTCTACTTCTTCTTCTTGGGCGAAGCCTTCGCCTTAGACGGCGTCGTCGCCTTCTTCGGGCGCGGCGCCTTCGGCTTCTTCGTCGGAACCTTGGCGGCCTTCTTCGCCTTCGACGGCGACTTGGCCTTGGCCGGCTTGGCCGCAGCCGCCTTCTTCGCACCCGCGGGAGCGGCCGACGCCGCAGACGCCTTCTTGGCGGCGCCCGCCTTCCGACCGGTCGCCGCCTTCACGCCACCAGCCTTCTTTGCGCCGGCCGCACGGGCGCCCTTCTTCTCCTTGCTGGCCGGAGCGGCGCGCTTCTTCTTGGCACCGCCAGCACGAGCCTTGCCGCCCTCGGCCGCCCCCCCGCCGCCGGCGCCGGCAAGCTTGAACGAGCCGGACGCGCCCTTCCCCTTCGTCTGCACCAGCTCGCCCGCCACGACGGCCGACTTGAGGTACTTCTTGATAAACGGCGCCAGCTTCTCCGCGTCCAGCTTGTAGTGCGCGGCTATGTACTTCTTGATCGCCTGCAGCGACGACCCGCCGCGCTCCTTCAGACTCTTGATGGCGGCCGTCACCATCTCAGAGGTGCGCGGGTGCGCAGGCTTGGCGCGCGGCTTCTTCGCAGACGACGCAGACTTGGCCTTCTTCGTAGTGCCGGTGGCGGCGGGTGCCGCAGCAGTCTCGTTCGTAGCCGCCTGATCTGCCATTTCGACGACGCGCGTAACACACAGCGAGAGCGAGAGCCGGTCCGCTTCATCAGAGTGTCGTCAACTTAGGAAAGGTAGTGTTTACCAAGGAGGCATTTACTACAAACAGCAGATTACAAGAAGGAAAGAAGGTACTTCACGTTTATTTATATGTCATCACGCTGGCGGTGGAGGAAAGAGAATCACAAGAAGAGAGCGCTACTTAGCAATTTAGCGAGTAAGTAGTGCACTGGGCCGCTTGTAGCGGTCTCTGTCATGAGAAGGAGCACCAAGGCTCCGGATGAGAGGGTTCGCAGAGTCCGCAGAAGAATGATACAGTTGTCGTGCTTGGCGTTGGAAACGGGCGATGACGTAGTCCTCTTGGGCCGCCTCGTGGAGATAGTGAGACGGAAACGTGGCAGGAACGTGAAAAATACGGCGGAGAGCCTTGTTCTGTAGCTGCTGAAGGCGATAAATATGCTTGTTGGCCGCGTTTCCCCAGACAGCGCTTGCATAATCCATCACCGGGCGGAGAAAGAGGCGGTAGACCAGAAGCCCATTCCGCACGGAGAGCGCAGAGCGTTCGTTGAGGAGGGGGTATAAGGCCCCCAGACGTTGGTGCACTTTAAGGCGGACAGCCACTGCTTGCCGTTGCCACGTCAGTTGACGGTCCATGATGACACCCAAGTAGGTGGCGGCATCGCTCCACGCAATGTCCACACCAAACAGGCGGATCGGTGGGACCGGCGGCGAGTGTCTCCTGGTGAAGATGACGGCCTGGCTCTTGAGGGCATTAAAGGAGACACGCCATCGCGTCGCCCACGCCTCGAGTTCAAAGCAAGCAACCTGCAACCGACGGTGGAGAGCTGCGGGCCATCGGCTACGGGTGTAGAGAAGGGTGTCATCAGCATAGAAGGCCCTCTCGACACGTGGAGATCGAGGAAGGTCGGACGTGTAGAGAGAATAGAGCGTGGGGCCCAGGACTGAGCCCTGCGGAACGCCCGCCGCGATCAGCCTGGTCGAGGACAGGGCGTCGCCGATCCGCACCTGAAAGCGGCGTCCCCGCAAGTACGAGGCGAGGAGATGAACGATCTTCTTTGGGAAGCCCATATCCTTGAGCTTGTACAACAGCCCGCTATGCCACACACTATCAAAAGCCTTCGAGACATCTAGAAAGATGGCGCCGCAGAATTCCCTGTTGTTGAAGGCGAGGGTGATTTCCTCCACCACACGGATCAACTGGAGGCAGGTGGAATGCCCCTTCCGAAATCCAAACTGCTCAGGCGGAAGAAGACGTCGGTGGTCCAGGAAGTCCCGTAAGCGATGCAGCAGGAGCCTCTCGAAGACTTTGCTGAGGTGTGGCAGCAGACTGATAGGCCGGTAGTTGCGAGGATCCTGGCGGGGTTTACCCGGCTTAGGAACAGCCACAACAATCGCACGCCGCCAAGCCGCGGGGTAAGTGCACGTCCGGACGATACTGTTGAAAATGGTGGCCAAGATCACGAAGGCGACGGGCGGCAATTCCTTCAGGACCCTGACGGGAAGGTCGTCAGCACCCGGCGCCTTGGTGGAAGATAGGGCGGTAACGGTGGACTTGACTTCCGCCAGAGTAATAGGAACTAGCAAGTCGTCCTCGGCGCTAACGTCGTCCGCCAAGTACGTGTCCATGGCACCCTCGACGTGTTGAACATGCTGCAGATCGATGGGATCAGCGATGGGACGAAAATTTGCTTCAAAGACGTCGGCTAACGCGTTGGCTTTGTCCAAAGGGGCATAAGCGACGCCGGCCGGAACGTCCAGAGGAGGAACGGAGGCCTTCCGTTTGGTAAAAAATCGCACAGCGTCCCAGGAATGAGCATCTGGCGTAAAGGAGGCCAGCTGCGACGCCCATTGTCGATTCTTGTGTTCAATGATGGCGGACTTGATGGTACGACGGAGAAAGTTGACGCGCCGCTTCAGGTGAGGATCCCGTGTAAGCCGCCAGTCTTTGGAAATCCGATTGCGCTCACGAATAAGATCGAGGATGTCCGGCGGGAGGCCAGGCCGCGGTGGTGGAGATCGCTGAGGGCGCGGCGTCGAGGAATCGAAGGCATTCCCCACAGCGGCGGTGAATTCATCAATCGCCCAATCCACGTCGTGAGCGTCGTCCTCAGGGGGAAGATGTACAGAATGAGAGAGGCGGGCACGGAAACGGTCCCAGTCCGTCCTCTTGAGGTCCCGACGATCGGGCTGCGACGACGGGGAGACGGCAAGCCGGAAAAGGACAGGGATGTGATCCGAATTCAGAGCGTGGATCGACTCCGCTGTGAGAAACTGCCGCAGTCCTTTGGTGATAGCAAAGTCCAGGACATCCGGAGCACCCCTGGATGGAAAACAGGTGGGAGTGTCCGGCCCACAGGCATAGGCATCCACCTGGTCCAGCACGCGTAGAAGTCGGCGGCCATTATGCGTCGTGGTGATGGAGTTCCACGCAGCGTGCTTAGCATTGAGATCGCCAGCAACGAAGAGTCTGCCACGGACTTGGAGCAGTGCTCGAGCTTCATCCATGTTGAGTGGCCCACGTGGCGGACGATAAGCCGCGATGAACGTCACGAGGCCAGCAGAGGTCTCGACCGCGACAGCCGTCGTTTCGATGGTCTGGAGCGGCGGTGTTGGTGCAGCATAGTGACGAATACTGGCCTTGACATAGATGGCAGTGCCGCCCCCGGCCGTCAGCCGGTCAGTACGGTAGCACCGATAATTAGCAATGTTGGCCCGGAGGGCGGGCTTGAGATGGGTCTCTGTGACAAGGCACAGATCCACGTCATGGTCGAGAAGGAACTGCCGCAGATCCAAGAGGTCGTGGTACAGTCCATTGGCATTGTAAGTAACAATGCAGAGGTCCTCCAGACGCCTAATCCTGGCCATGCTGGGTAGAGGGTGCCTCGCGGGTTGCACTGAGTGCTCCTCGAACGGTCGCGTCGACCGCGGCTGCAATAGTAGCAGGGAGTGCCTGGATGGCCGTGGTCATCTCTGCGAGCGCAGCAAGCATCGTTTGAAGAAGGGTCTTCACGTCACAGTCGGCATCGAGGGGTTGACCCCTGGAGAGGGGCTGCCGGCCAGCGTCCTGAAGGCGTCGCGGTGGTAACGCTGGAAACGAGGTCTGCGACAGGTCCAACCCGGCAGCAGGAGCAGGGGTCTGAACCCCACCCCTGGCGACATCGGCAGCCGTTGGGCGCTGCAAGACGTAGGCACGGCGGCGCTCCATCAGGGTAGGCGGCTGTGAGCGAGAGTCGGCTGCAGCCCGCGTAGACGTCACGGTGTTCCTGGAGGCGCCGCGGGGTGAACGACGCTTGGCGTTCAACGGGGGAAGTCCGCGTTGGCGGCGACTGGCCTCCTTGTGCTTTGGGCAAGCACGGTAGTTGGCCGGGTGGTTGCCGCCACAGAGGCCGCATTTTGCAGGCTCCTGCCGTGGGTGAGTGCAGGCTTTACTCTCATGACCACCGCCGCATCGAACACACATTGCCGGCATGGTGCAATGACGAGCGACGTGGTTGAAGCCCTGGCAGCGGAAACACTGCAGGACTCCACGTGACTTCCGAAGCTTCGCCACCGTCACGGCCAGGGCACAGAGCCTGGTCAGTTGGAAAATTTCACGATGGCGGTCCGTGTCCGGCAGCACGACGACCCGCAGACCTGACTTCTTGTTCGTGCCAGGGATCTTGTGGTAGTCCACGACCGTGGCGACGAAGCCAAGCTCCTCCAGCGACTCCTTCACATAGTCATTTTGAAGGGAGTTCAAAATTCCTCGGATGACAACCGTCAGAACTGGCGGCCGCACCATCGGGAAGGTATAACACGCGATACCCCGGGAGCCAACCATATCCATGACGGTCATGTAGTCGTCAGTGGCAGTCAACGTCAGCTTAAGTTTGTCCCCGCCGGCCTGCTTAGCAGTGAAGGGCTGCTTGCAATGTTGTTTCAGCCACTCGTACAACGTGCGGTAATCTTCAGGATACTGCAAGACGATGGGTGGAATCCTCTGCTGCGGCGGTGGCGCAGGGCGTGGCTGTTGCGGCGGTGGCGCCGGCGGCGCTGCCGCACCCGTTCCCGCGTCGCCTTCGTCCATAGGCTCAAAACGATTTTGCAGAGCGATCGCGTCATCAGGAACTGCCTGTCGATTTCGCGCCACTTTCTTCTTGGGAGGGCGAACAAACCCTTCCTCGTCGATTTGCGAAGTGGAAGGACGTTGGCGTCCCTTGCCTCGCTGGCGTCTGTCACTCCTACGCAGGTTGGAAATAAACTGTTGCTCTGCGTCGTCTTCGACCGACGCGTCCGTAGAATAGTCCGCTGCAAAGTCCAGTGCACGCGCCGTGGTCGTCAATAGATCATTACCCATCCTCCTTTGCCGTGTCGTCATCGTTGGAGTGACTGACGAGGCCGGCGGTGGGGCAAGCCCCACCGCACGGCGGTCAGTCCCCTCCTGAGCGCAGCTAACGTGGTCTGTACGCGTCGACATCCCCGTAGCGAATGAGAGCGAGAGCGAGAGCGAGCGGGACGGCAGGCACGCAAGCACAGCACAGCAGAGCAGAGAATCACAAGGGCCCAGCCAGTGTCGCGGGCGGGCGCGGACGGCCGAGAGAGCGGCCGCCACTCTGCGCGCCGCCGCGCCGCGCCTCCCGCGCTTGCTACCGCCCAACGTCCGACAGCCTGTGCGGAGCAGCCCCAAACCTGCGCCACAACCGCCCGCGCCTTTCAAACCACCGAGGATGGGGCTACACACAGCCACACCACAGTCGCCAACCAGTCGCCACGGCAGCGCCGCAAACCACGGCCAAACTGCAGCTACCGCGCGCTACAGCCTGGGTCGGCCCGCCGAGAATCGCCGCCCCCGCCCAAATGCCGCCCCCACAGCCCCAGCCGACGACCCGCCACAATGGCCAAACCTTCGGCAAAACTCCCACACCGTCGCCGCGGCAGCCCGGCCAGCGCGGCCGGCGCCACAGCCACACAAGCCGAGGCGTGCGGCGATGACGGCCGTGCAAACGCGCCTCCGCCGCCCCATCGCCTTCCGTCGCCCTCCCGCCGTTTCCCGATCGGCCCGCAGCCGTCGGGCCACATCGCGCGCCGTCCTCCTCCTCTCGCCCGCCAACATTCACAGCCGTTTCTCAACAATTGCCCGCCGCAACAGGCGCCGCCGCCTGCGCAACAGGCGCCGCCGCCCCTCGCCGCTTCCGACCCAACCCCTCGACCGAGGCAAACCGCAATCCGAATCGACAGACCAACCCAATCTGCCGTCAGCACACACGCCAGCCGACCTTACACGTTACGCGTTACACATTACGTTTACACGTCTAGGTTAGGTTAGGTGGACGTGGGTTAGGTTAAGGGGACTTGGGTTAGGTTAAGCGTCAAACTTAGGTTAAGCATTCAAACACGTCAGGCGTCAGAGGCTAGGTTAGGTTAGGTTAGGTTAGGTTAGGTTACACGTTAGGTTAAGGGGTCAGTGCTAGGTTTAAGAAGCGTCAAACGTAGGTTAAAAAAGCGTTCAAACGTGAGGCGTGAGCCGGACAGCTTACCGTACGTAGACGTTAGGGGCTCACAGGCTGAGCTCACCTCGCCACACCACAGGTTAGGTTCGGTTCGCTCGGCTCAGCGTAAAGCGCCGAGGTCAGGGTTACGTTCGTTCACCTTCGGGCGCCACACTTTCGGTTGAAAGGTCGCGACGGGACGACGTCGGCAGGCACGCCGCAAACGAACAAAAACGTACAGACGACGTCGAAAACCGCCGACAGACGGGGGAGCAGCACGACCACGACCAGATACCGAGCGCGAACGAGACACACGCGAACCACCCCCACCGGCCAAAGGGCACCACACAACAACCCAGAGCACCACGTGTCGACACCAGAGCAACCCGCCGCTCACGCGACATGGCTGGCACCGAAGGGCAACCGCCCGCAACTGCGCTTTCCGCGCCGGCCCGGATGCACGTCGTGCTACAACAACACCACTACCGTACACAGCCGCTGTTCACAACATCACTATCATGCGCGCCCGCGGCTCGCCGCCGTCGCAGTCGCAGCCCCAACGCCAGCACCATTCACACGCACCGCAACACAGCTCGCCGACACAGCCGAACAAAACAAACACCACACAACAACAGCAACAACGCCGCCGCCTCTACTTGTGCCGGCGACCCACCCCGCCGATGGCGCACCTTTCGCCAGCCGGCAATCGACACACACGCACCCACCCACCCCCCGGGGCCCAGTGCAAAAAAAAAAAAAAAAAAAAAACACACACAAAAACAAAACAACACAAACGACACGGGAAGCGCACACCGCCACTTCGCGCGCACGCCACCAACCAGTCGTCGTCTCACAAATAACAAACACAAACAAAATAAACTAACAACTAGGGCAACACAAAACAAAAACGCCTCGCACGAACCGCCCACAAAAAGGACAAGCACACGCACAGCCTCTGCTGACGACCACGACGCAGCGGCACGCTGCTCCTGTCTCGCGCCCCGCGCCCCACTCGATTCACACCTCACGCGACACCGTCAACGACGGGCTCGCTTCCCGCAACCTACCACCTTTCCGCCACGGCGCACAGCCCCAGCCCCACCCGACGACGCCCGTGGCAACGACTGCACTTTCACCACCGCCTCCCCCTTCCCCCCCAAAACACACACACACACACACACAGCCAGCCAAACACGCACTCGCGACCCACACATGCACGTGCATCGGCACACGCCAACCAGTCAACGTCGACAACCACACGCAAGGCTCGAAACGAAACCGGCGTCCTTCCACGTTGCCATCAAGCTACGCGACACAAGACACAAGGAACCAACACAACAGCCGGCCCCACTAATTCCCACTCTCACGCCGCAAAAAGCACACCGAAACCGCCAAACGCACGCACATTCCCCTTCGCACTGACACCGACCGGCTCGCTACCACACACCTCTCGGCAGCCGTTTCACGCCAATTCGCCACACCGCCCACACAGTCGACAAGCGCCCGCCCTGTACGGCACACGCAACGACGCAGCGCAGCGAAGGGCGCCCGCAACACATACCTCTCCGCCGCCCGACGCGCCAACCGCCACACCACACCGCCAGCCACTCGCAAATTGTGCACTGCCACCAGCCACACGTCCAACACGCCGCGCCGCCTCCGGCCACCCGCCAGGGGGCGCTCACGTCCGCGACAACAGCGCGGCCCGCCGGGCCGGGCCGAACCGAACCGAGCCGCCGCTGCTCTGCACTCGGCACGGCCACACCCTGCTGCAGACCGGGCTCGTCTCTCTGTACGCGTCTGCCTGCGCATCAACACAACACGACCTTTTATTTTTTTTTTTTTTTTCCTCTCCTCTCTACCGCCATCCCTTCTTCTCGCGTTTTACTCGTTGTTGCAGCAGCGGCGCACACCTACACATCCACATCCACAGCCCCAGCCGAGCCGGCCTCACCTCAGGGCCCGCCGCCAGCGTCTCCTCCTCGGGCACAGGTGCGGTGCTGTGGCCGCCCATCCAACCGCATTGCTGGCCGTCCAGCCGCCAGGCGTTCCCACTGCCGCGAGCCACGCCGCGCACCGACCCTGCTGCAGAAAACGAAGCATAGCCAGAGACCGACCGATACACAAAGCAAGCCGTCGCCTCGCCTCTTGTCCTTCCTGCCTTCCTTCCGCCCCCGCCCTTCTCACACCACCGCCTCTCCACTTTCGCCCCCCCCCTCCTTTTTTTTTTTTCCTTCTGTCTTTCTTTCTTTCTTTCTTTGGCCCTCTCTCCTTCCCGCCATGGCGGTTACGGCACCGCCTGCAGCGGCAGATTTTTTTGCGCCCACACGCCTACTCCTACCACCATTAACCTTGCCCTGCCCTGCCCATCAACGTCGCAGTCGAACCGACGCTTGCCAACACACTGCCCACGTTCCTTTCTCTTTTCGGCCTACGCCCATTACGCGCCGCCGCCACAGCACCTTCCCTTCCCACAACACACCGACGTCATCACACGCACCCAAAACAGGGGGCCACGACCGTGTTCCTCGCCCACTCCCATCCCGCACGGTACGCACATTCCCAACTACTACCGCGCACCCTCCCTTTCCAATCTGTGTGTCTCTGTGTCTGTGTCTGTGTCCTGTCCGCGCGTGACGCCTCTCAACATCCGCCGTCCCCCGAACCCGTTTTCGCCCCCATGCCGTCGTCGCGCCGCCTCCTCCTCCCCGTCCACCGCCGCCCCTGTCCGCCCCGCACCACACCATACACCGCTGCTTGTCCCGGCCGTTGCCACCAAAGGCGCCGACCGCAAACGCGCCACGCCGCAGCACCCGTGCGTCTCGCGCTCGCTTGCATCTCCGTGCCGACGCTGCCTCTCTTCCCGCTCGCACTCGACCTCGACAACACAGTCTTTGGCTCCGCCACTGCGTGTTCCATTACCAGAGCGATGGCGAGGCATGACAGCATCTCTGTCTGACCAGAGAGTTATTTATCGTTGCTAGTCGGCGCTTGGACCGCGCCAGACGACAGTAGTGGCACGCACCGGGTCGCCGGGAACAGTTGTTATATATATTGTAGCGCGAGTCGGGAGAGGTAGTAGTCGGTCGACAGTAGTAGCGGGTGGACGGTTGTACTGAGCGGGCGTCGGCGGCGTGCTCTGCTCGTCTCGCGACTCTGGTCACGGTTCGGGACGATGTATAGTATATTGTGTTATAATCAAAAGGTAGTGTGAAGCTGCATTGCGCAAATCTGATAACGTATGTTCATTGTACTTACTTTGTTCAACAACAAACGCCCCACTATTACTTTTTTCTAAAGTACCTTTTGTCTTTTAACGAAAAACATTCACTTTTTAAAGACCACTTCCTATGGCATTTCCCTCCAAGGAGTGCAATTAATTACCAGCCAGCACTCATTCATTGCACACAGCTGTGTAAGGGGTATCTACAATTGAGGAGCGGATATAAATGCAATTTTTTTTTTTTTTTGTTTTTTTTTGTGTGTGTTGTAACCTCCCCGCAAACTTTCAAATAATGGACAATGTTATTTTCGGATGCTAATGGACATTGCGCTAATTGTAACCTCGCCCACAATGAGAGGTATTGAAAATGGCAACAAAAATGTGAAATTCGCAATCTGACTCAAATATAAATTCTTCACAACATTTAAAGTCCGTTCAGTGACAAGAAACTTCAATTAAACCGAAATATCGGTCTTTGGCCCTGTGCAAAACAATCAGAATTAAAGTCTTACCTCCGAATAAATGGATGTCACATTTCTGCTCTTGTTGTTGCGCAGCGCTTGGAGGAACTGCATTGCAAATAATAATATTCTCTTTTTTTGTGATTTTAGTGAAATTTTTCTTCAAAGAAGTGGAATGAAATGTGAAGTGCAACGAACTCTTTAGTTCAATAAAACATTAAATGTTTGAAAAATGCTTTTGAAATAAACATTATTATTGGGGAACTTGTTGGAGAATAATTACAATAAATGAAATTTTTCACTATCTAATGATTATATTAATTAACAGCAGTATACCTTATTCACCATCTTGACCAGTGTTGCCGACCGCCTACATCACACAACCGCACTCGGCTCCTACTACTGACCGACCGCTCTGCATGACGACTATTAGCGTACTGCACGCGACGACTACTGACAGAGTACAGCCCTCAACTACACAGAGCTACAGACTCGCAACGACTCACTGACTGACTGACTGACTGACTGACTGACTGAGAACCGCTCGCAACACTCGCGCAGTCCAGCGCAAACTCTCTGGTCACAGATGCTACAATGTCTCGCCATCGCTGCTATGTTACATACGTGTTTCAGTGTCTTTTTTTTTCATTGGGGTAACGATCTTTGGCTCTTTTTATTCTGAATACAGGGCCAAAGGTCAACGCTGCTGCCCTTATACAATTTATCAGGTTTCATTGTGTCTGTTGCAATGTTACATACGGTTCATTCTTTCATTAATATTATCGTTGGGTTTGTTTTGTAGGGACGTTAACATTCTGGCACATTTTTATTACCATCGGACTCTCTGCTATTTGTGCAGGGAGGTTATACCTGGGTCCATTTCCATTTCCATTTACATTTTAATATTGATAGACTTTTTGTTTTCTTTTTTGTTTCTTGTTGTTTTTTTTTCGTTCTTTTGTTTTGTTTTGTTTTTCCCGCTCTCACCACCACCGCCGCATCACGCCTTCCGTTTTCTTCTTGGTTTCTTTTCTGTTCTTCAACTGCTTCAACATCACCGCGCCCCATTTCCACACCACAGCCATCAGCCTCCAAGACGGGCAGGCGCAGTGTGCCATTTCCGGCGCACAAGCACACCCGTACGGTACTCTCCTCGCCCCCACGCCACCAACAACACAGCGACCACGCGGCTTTCAGGCATGGCACGGCACGGCACCGGCGAAATGCGCCGCCCCCGCCCCTCCGCGCATCCGTCCGTCTCGCCACGTTCACTGACAGCCGCGTCTGCGGCTACACCACGACAACCACAACACAACACCGCTCCCCTCCCTGGCAACTCATTGTTTTTCTCCTCCTCTTTTGCACAAACCACAACGCCGAGCACAGGCGCAAGCCACCCACACCGCGCCCCTCCCCGTCCCGTCTTTGGCCGCCGCTCCTCGTTTCCTCGTTTGCCCCCTCCCATCTCCCGAAATGCCATGCCAGCAGCGTTACGCATGCCCCTCCCCTGTCCACACAACACTACCGCCAAACGAACAGCCTTCCGGGCCACATGCAGGGCACGCCCACCTCCAAACACTGCCAATTCACGGACGCGCACACACACACACACACACACACACACACACACACACACACACACACACACACACACACTCACTTTCTCGACACCTTTCTGTACGGAGGGTGCGTCATCTCCACCGTGACATCCATTTCCCCCCACTGGTAAAACATGTCCACTAACACCTACATACATCATTCAAGTACACAGACAATAGCATACACACAATGGGAGGGCACACGAACATGGACGGCACGGCACTGTCATACACTCTTCCTCAGAACCATATCAACAAACGTTACGTACATCCGGGAAAGCGAAAAGCGAAAGCAAAGGCAAAGCCCAATGCAGCCGTCAAAGGTAACGTTCACCACGGCAGACACTTGCAGCCGCGCCGCCGTTAAACGCATTTCAGTGCGGCTCCAATACGCCTCCGACACGGGAACGTTCCGTTGCTCTACGAATGCGTTTCTCCCCTTTTTCCCTTCCTCTCTCTCTTTTGCCCCCCCTCTGTCCTTTCCTCCTTGCACTCTTGCCTCATTCCTCACGTTCTGCCCAGACATTCGACCGATCAAAGTCAACCTTTCGTTACCGTTCTCAGCGCGACGGTGTACAACAGTATGACGGGTGTGCCCACGACTTCGGTTCAGTTGCGTGACGCCGGTCTATCGCGCCGATCGACAGTTACTCAGGGGGCGACGGATCGGACCACGTCACCGACACACAAAACACTTTCAAACAAACAAACAAATACATACCGGATGGACACAGACAAACACGTGTACAGACATTCGCCAAACAAACGACCGCCGCCGCCGTCGTCGTCGTCTAGCGTCGCGCTTACTGTACTGCACTGGACACGCGTGCATCTTGAATGACGACATCGGTGTGCGTGCGTCGTACGCAATCAGTCAAACACGGCTATCAAAAATCAGAGTCGAATGGTACATCATCGTGCGTGTCGCCGTACACGTACAGTACAATACAACAACAATGCGTCTTAATGGCACGTTCACTTCAACGTCACTCACACACCTCCACGCTGCAGTTACGTCGCACCATTGTCAAACTCGGCGTACAGCAAAGGGAATAGTGGGCGGCAAAAAAAAACAAAAAAAAAAACCAAACAAAAACATTTCACATTTCACCCTCGCCATGTATGATGTGCAAAAAACAAACCCGCAAACGGCCGTCGTTACGGTGACACAAAAGTCGCCGATCGCACTGTCCCCCCTCGCAGACAGGTAACA
>NW_026048498.1:122500-181314 GCF_023864345.2 Schistocerca serialis cubense
GCAAAACGTGCACAAACAGCAGCTGCAGCGGCTCGCGAGTCGGCTACGGTCTGCGCCCAGCGCGCCCGCCGCCCCCCTATATAGACTCTGGCCCGCCCTCCCCCCACCACGCGCAACCGAGGGCATATAAGCGCAGCACGGAGGCGCGCGGGCCCGTTGTGCAGTCGTCGCTCCGGCGGCGCGCAGAGATGTCGTGGGCACGCCCGGAGTTTAGAGGATCGCTGAGTAGAGCTATGGGTGTGGCGGATCGCCGTTCGGCCGAGCCTGCTCGGTCGACGGCCCCATCCGGCCCCCCACATACGACGACTGGAGATGTTGGTGTGGCAGACCGCCGTCCGGAGGAGCTTGCTCCCCCGGCGGCCCCGTCTGACCCGCCGCCTAGGACGACCCGGCCACCGTCCACGGACTACGACTTGGACGACGGATCCAGTGAAGATGACATCGTAGTGCACGGCGCACTACCGGCCGACGAGAGGGCGCGGAGAACGACGGCCATCACGCAGCAGCGCCCTGCGGGTGAGCGGCGCAAGCGGTCGTGTACTACCGCAGCATCCGGCGCCAAAAAGACGCCAAAGAAGAGGAGGCAGCTGGCTGTCTCCACAAACGGGGGCAGAAGACGCGCCCTACCTGATGACAGCGGTGCGGGAGCGACCTGGACGACCGTTACGTCGAAACGTGCGGCCAGACCCAGGAAGACGCCTACACCGCCGCCCACATCGACCGCAAACCGCTATGAGGCCCTTGCGGTCGAAACTACGACTGAACAGCCTACTCCAGAGCGGTCGGCGCCCACGGCCGCCGCCCAAGCAGGCTGTTCAAATGATGAAGAAGACGAAGAAGCCGTCCCCACCACCGGACGGTCACACCGGAGGCCGCCGCCCATAGTCTTCGAGGTGGCCGAAGACTATAAAGGTTTCCTGCAGCTCGTAAGGCAGTGGACGACTGCCGACTTCACCTTGCGAGCTGCAGCGGGGAACCTGGTGCGGCTACAGGTCGCCAACACAGACGACTACATCAAGGTGACGAGCGAGGCGTCAAACCAGGGCCTCCACTGGTTCACACACGCCGCCGTCCCCGAGCGACTATTGAAGATAGTCTTTAAGGGACTACCGATGGCAGCTCAACCGGAGCTGCTACGAGAGGAGCTGACAGATCTCGACTTCAGCGTGCGCAACGTGACGCGCGTGAAGTCGCACGTCAGCCACAAAGAGTCGCCGTCACTTCTGGTTATCGCCACCGATACACCAGAAAACAGGCGGCTCTACCAGGTGACGAGGGTGGCCAATACCAAGGTCACCGTCGAGAACCTGAAACAGAAGAGGGGCCTGGTACAATGCTTCCGCTGCCAGGGGATGGGGCACGTGGCTCGCCACTGCTCCTTCCCCGAGAAGTGCGTGAAGTGTGCCGGGGCCCATGCCAGCAGACTTTGTCCGCTACCGAGGTCGCACACGCCCAAGTGTGCGAACTGCACCGGCCCACACGTGGCGAGCTACCGCGGCTGCGAAGTCTTCAAAGCCGCAATAGCTCGCCAAACCGGGCAGCAGGCGAAGACGACTGCCGGCCGCTCCCTCCGCCGTCCGCGCCCAGGCGCAAAACCGGCGAGGCGGCCGGCACACGCCAGGCAGACGCCGGCAGCCAATGCTGCCACTACCGTCCCAGCTGAAGGGGGCAACAAAAGCTGGCGCACGCGCGTCAGAAAACGTGCGCGCGAGCGCACGCCAGATGACCAGCGCGCCTACCACGGGAAGGCGCGCAAAGAAGACCACCAAACGACGGGAGGCGAAAGGCGCGGCAACGCGCCAGCCGCCTCACGTCACCCTGCAGCAACCAGCCAAGGCGCCGCAACATCAGCGCTTGAAGGAGGGCTGGCTGCAGCAATTTCAGCACTCTCTGCGGCAATCGACAAGGTAACACACCTTGCCGCCACGCTGCAGAGAGTGGCTGAAACAGTGATGACCGCCTCACCGGCGGCTGTTCAACAGCCGTCGAAATAAGACGCTCCCAACGCCGTCCGCGCCGGGAGCACTGAAGACGGCTTGCCCACGGACAAGCACCGTTGTCCGCGCGTGCGGGCAACCCAGAAGCCAACATATACCTGAAAAGGGCCAACGAGAAGACACAAAAGAAAAGAGAAGCATTAGCAACATATAGTCGAAGAGAAGAATGGAGGCAGTGCAGGACATCCTGCAGGGACTCCAAGAAACCGGGGTGAAGAGCGCACACCCTGAAGAAGATGGTCTATCGGCGGGCCCGTTGTCAAGGCAGCACCGGACGCCGCGCCGCACCTAACCTCCACGCACGCCGCTCCGCTACCGCTATGGCCCGCACAAAGCAAACGGCCCGCAAGTCCACCGGCGGAAAGGCGCCGCGCAAACAGCTCGCCACCAAGGCGGCGAGGAAGAGCGCGCCCGCCACCGGAGGCGTCAAGAAGCCCCACCGCTACAGGCCGGGCACCGTCGCCCTGCGAGAAATCAGGCGCTACCAGAAGAGCACAGAGCTGCTCATCCGCAAGCTGCCATTCCAGCGCCTAGTGCGCGAGATCGCCCAGGACTTCAAGACCGACCTGCGCTTCCAGAGCTCCGCAGTCATGGCCCTGCAGGAGGCCAGCGAGGCCTACCTCGTCGGCCTCTTCGAAGACACCAACCTGTGCGCAATCCACGCCAAGCGCGTCACCATCATGCCCAAGGACATCCAGCTCGCTCGCCGCATCCGCGGCGAGCGCGCCTAAACCGCGCCGCGGCACCGCACCGCACAAACAAAAACGGCCCTTTTCAGGGCCACTAACATCTCTCCGTCGCGAGCAAACTTTGTCGGTCGCCTGCCTCTCGCCCCGCAACCCCAAAAAAAACAAAAACCACCACTTCCCGTCCGTCCGCCACACCCGCTCACTCTGCCTGCCTGCTAGCAGCGC
This sequence comes from Schistocerca serialis cubense, assembly GCF_023864345.2. Taxonomy (NCBI): domain Eukaryota; kingdom Metazoa; phylum Arthropoda; class Insecta; order Orthoptera; family Acrididae; genus Schistocerca; species Schistocerca serialis. The sequence continues at coordinate 125,412 of NW_026048498.1, forward strand.
GCAACAATCACACATCATCCCTCCCCGGCGCTCAAAGCGCACAATACCCAACGGCCGACGTCACACCGCACGGGTGGCTGGCCGGCCGCCGCTTTCGTTTTTCGAAATCAAAAAAAACCCGCACTCCACTCCGACGGCCAACGGCCAGGCAGGCGCGCTCGCTCGCTCTACACGCCACCGAAATCCCCCGCCGACTCCTTCCCACATCTCAACGTGCCCCCCCTTGCAAAACATAACACACACACACACAAAGGAACAAAACAAAGACCAGACACGACTCGACAAGACAGACATCCGAGAAGAACGAACGCAGGCAAGCCAACCAACGTATTCAAACAAAACAACGTGACAGAAAACCAACCGTCGGCCGCCGCCACAAACACGGCGACAATCAACCACGACAACAACAACAACAACAACAACAACAACAACACCGCTTACCGCTACCGCCGCCCACACCCGCCACCGACCCCCGCAATCCAACCACCACGGCACGCAAACAGCATCCCCACGGGCATACAGAAACGCCAGACAGACACCCCACACCAAACGCAACACGACAATCAAAACCTTCCCCGACGTGCTTTGATGGCCCTGAGAAGGGCCGTTTTGGGCCGCGCGTCTCTTGCGCGCCACTAGACGACGACGGGGGGTGGGGACGACGGAGTCAAGCGCCAAACCCTTCCTTTCCCATCTCTTTCTACTTCTTCTTCTTGGGCGAAGCCTTCGCCTTAGACGGCGTCGTCGCCTTCTTCGGGCGCGGCGCCTTCGGCTTCTTCGTCGGAACCTTGGCGGCCTTCTTCGCCTTCGACGGCGACTTGGCCTTGGCCGGCTTGGCCGCAGCCGCCTTCTTCGCACCCGCGGGAGCGGCCGACGCCGCAGACGCCTTCTTGGCGGCGCCCGCCTTCCGACCGGTCGCCGCCTTCACGCCACCAGCCTTCTTTGCGCCGGCCGCACGGGCGCCCTTCTTCTCCTTGCTGGCCGGAGCGGCGCGCTTCTTCTTGGCACCGCCAGCACGAGCCTTGCCGCCCTCGGCCGCCCCCCCGCCGCCGGCGCCGGCAAGCTTGAACGAGCCGGACGCGCCCTTCCCCTTCGTCTGCACCAGCTCGCCCGCCACGACGGCCGACTTGAGGTACTTCTTGATAAACGGCGCCAGCTTCTCCGCGTCCAGCTTGTAGTGCGCGGCTATGTACTTCTTGATCGCCTGCAGCGACGACCCGCCGCGCTCCTTCAGACTCTTGATGGCGGCCGTCACCATCTCAGAGGTGCGCGGGTGCGCAGGCTTGGCGCGCGGCTTCTTCGCAGACGACGCAGACTTGGCCTTCTTCGTAGTGCCGGTGGCGGCGGGTGCCGCAGCAGTCTCGTTCGTAGCCGCCTGATCTGCCATTTCGACGACGCGCGTAACACACAGCGAGAGCGAGAGCGAGAGCGAGCGGGACGGCAGGCACGCAAGCACAGCACAGCAGAGCAGAGAATCACAAGGGCCCAGCCAGTGTCGCGGGCGGGCGCGGACGGCCGAGAGAGCGGCCGCCACTCTGCGCGCCGCCGCGCCGCGCCTCCCGCGCTTGCTACCGCCCAACGTCCGACAGCCTGTGCGGAGCAGCCCCAAACCTGCGCCACAACCGCCCGCGCCTTTCAAACCACCGAGGATGGGGCTACACACAGCCACACCACAGTCGCCAACCAGTCGCCACGGCAGCGCCGCAAACCACGGCCAAACTGCAGCTACCGCGCGCTACAGCCTGGGTCGGCCCGCCGAGAATCGCCGCCCCCGCCCAAATGCCGCCCCCACAGCCCCAGCCGACGACCCGCCACAATGGCCAAACCTTCGGCAAAACTCCCACACCGTCGCCGCGGCAGCCCGGCCAGCGCGGCCGGCGCCACAGCCACACAAGCCGAGGCGTGCGGCGATGACGGCCGTGCAAACGCGCCTCCGCCGCCCCATCGCCTTCCGTCGCCCTCCCGCCGTTTCCCGATCGGCCCGCAGCCGTCGGGCCACATCGCGCGCCGTCCTCCTCCTCTCGCCCGCCAACATTCACAGCCGTTTCTCAACAATTGCCCGCCGCAAACGGACGCCGCCTGCGCAACAGGCGCCGCCGCCCCTCGCCGCTTCCGACCCACAACCCCTCGACCGAGGCAAACCGCAATCCGAATCTACAGACCAACCCAATCTGCCGTCAAGCACACACGACAGCCGACCTTACACGTTACGCGTTACACATTACGTTTACACGTCTACGTTAGGTTAGGTTAGGTGGACGTGGGTTAGGTTAAGGGGACTTGGGTTAGGTTAAGCGTCAAACTTAGGTTAAGCATTCAAACACGTCAGGCGTCAGAGGTTAGGTTAGGTTAGGTTACACGTTAGGTTAGGTTAAGGGGTCAGTGCTAGGTTAAGAAGCGTCAAACGTAGGTTAAAAAAGCGTTCAAACGTGAGGCGTGAGCCGGACAGCTTACCTTACGTAGACGTTAGGGGCTCACAGGCTGAGCTCACCTCGCCACACCACAGGTTAGGTTCGGTTCGGTTCGGTTCGCTCGGCTCAGCGTAAAGCGCCGAGGTCAGGGTTACGTTCGTTCACCTTCGGGCGCCACACTTTCGGTTGAAAGGTCGCGACGGGACGACGTCGGCAGGCACGCCGCAAACGAACAAAAACGTACAGACGACGTCGGAAACCGCCGACAGACGGGGGAGCAGCACGACCACGACCAGACACCGAGCGCGAACCAGACACACGCGAACCACCCCCACCGGCCAAAGGGCACCACACAACAACCCAGAGCACCACGTGTCGACACCAGAGCAACCCGCCGCTCACGCGACATGGCTGGCACCGAAGGGCAACCGCCCGCAACTGCGCTTTCCGCGCCGGCCCGGATGCACGTCGTGCTACAACAACACCACTACCGTACACAGCCGCTGTTCACAACATCACTATCAATGGCGCGCCCGCGGCTCGCCGCCGTCGCAGTCGCAGCCCCAACGCCAGCACTTTTGCACCACCATTCACACGCACCGCAACACAGCTCGCCGACACAGCCGAACAAAACAAACACCACACAACAACAACAGCAACAACGCCGCCGCCTCTACTTGTGCCGGCGACCCACCCCGCCGATGGCGCACCTTTCGCCAGCCGGCAATCGACACACACGCACCCACCCACCGGGGCCCAGTGCAAAAAAAAAAACACACAAAAACAAAAAAACAAAACAACACAAACGACACGGGAAGCGCACACCGCCACTTCGCGCGCACGCCACCAACCAGTCGTCGTCTCAAAATAACAAACACAAACAAAATAAACTAACAACTAGGGCAACACAAAACAAAAACGCCTCGCACGAACCGCCCACAAAAAGGACAAGCACACGCACAGCCTCTGCTGACGACCACGACGCAGCGGCACGCTGCTCCTGTCCCGCGCCCCGCGCCCCACTCGATTCACAACTCACGCGACACCGTCAACGACGGGCTCGCTTCCCGCAACCTACCACCTTTCCGCCACGACGCACAGCCCCAGCCCCACCCGACGACTGCACTTTCACCACCGCCTCCCCCTTCCCCCCCAAAACACACACACACACACACACACACAGCCAGCCAAAAACGCACTCGCGACCCACACATGCACGTGCATCGGCACACGCCAACCAGTCAACGTCGACAACCACACGCCACGCAAGGCTCGAAACGAAAACGAAACCGGCGTCCTTCCACGTTGCCATCAAGCTACGCGACACAAGACACAAGGAACCAACACAACAGCCGGCCCCACTAATTCCCACTCTCACGCCGCAAAAAGCACACCGAAACCGCCAAACACGCACGCACATTCCCCTTCGCACTGACACCACCGACCGGCTCGCTACCACACACCTCTCGGCAGCCGTTTCACGCCAATTCGCCACACAGTCGACAAGCGCCCGCCCTGTACGGCACACGCAACGACGCAGCGCAGCAAAGGGCGCCCGCAACACATACCTCTCCGCCGCCCGACGCGCCAACCGCCACACCACACCGCCAGCCACTCGCAAATTGTGCACTGCCACCAGCCACACGTCCAACACGCCGCGCCGCCTCCGGCCACCCGCCAGGGGGCGCTCACGTCCGCGACAACAGCGCGGCCCGCCGGGCCGGGCCGAACCGAACCGAGCCGCCGCTGCTCTGCACTCGGCACGGCCACACCCTGCTGCAGACCGGGCTCGTCCCTCTGTACGCGTCTGCCTGCGCATCAACACAACACGACCTTTTTTTTTTTTCTCTCTCTCTCTACCGCCATCCCTTCTTCTCGCGTTTTACTCGTTGTTGCAGCAGCGGCGCACACCTACACATCCACAGCCCCAGCCGAGCCGGCCTCACCTCAGGGCCCGCCGCCAGCGTCTCCTCCTCGGGCACAGGTGCGGTGCTGTGGCCGCCCATCCAACCGCATTGCTGGCCGTCCAGCCACCAGGCGTTCCCACTGCCGCGAGCCACGCCGCGCACCGACCCTGCTGCAGAAAACGAAGCATAGCCAGAGACCGACCGATACACAAAGCAAGCCGTCGCCTCGCCTCTTGTCCTTCCTGCCTTCCTTCCGCCCCCGCCCTTCTCACACCACCGCCTCTCCACTTTCGCCCCCCCCTCCTTTTTTTTTTTTTTTTTTTTGTTTTCTTCTTTCTTTCTTTGGCCCTCTCTCCTTCCCGCCATGGCGGTTACGGCACCGCCTGCAGCGGCAGATTTTTTGCGCCCACACGCCTACTCCTACCACCATTAACCTTGCCCTGCCCTGCCCTGCCCTGCCCTGCCCTGCCCTGCCCATCAACGTCGCAGTCGAACCGACGCTTGCCAACACACTGCCCACGTTCCTTTCTCTTTTCGGCCTACGCCCATTACGCGCCGCCGCCACAGCACCTTCCCTTCCCACAACACACCGACGTCATCACACGCACCCAAAACAGGGGCCACGACCGTGTTCCTCGCCCACTCCCATCCCGCACGGTACGCACATTCCCAACTACTACCGCGCACCCTCCCTTTCCAATCTGTGTGTCTCTGTGTCTGTGTCCTGTCCGCGCGTGACGCCTCTCAACATCCGCCGTCCCCCGTCCCGTTTTCGCCCCCATGCCGTCGTCGCGCCGCCTCCGCCCCTGTCCGCCCCGCACCACACCATACACCGCTGCTTGTCCCGGCCGTTGCCACCAAAGGCGCCGACCGCAAACGCGCCACGCCGCAGCCCCCGTGCGTCTCGCGCTCGCTTGCATCTCCGTGCCGACGCTGCCTCTCTTCCCGCTCGCACTCGACCTCGACAACACAGTCTTTGGCTCCGCCACTGCGTGTTCCGGTGGTACGCACGCTGCAACACGTATGTATTCATTACCAGAGCGATGGCGAGGCATGACAGCATCTCTGTCTGACCAGAGAGTTCTTTATCGCTGCTAGTCGGCGCTTGGACCGCGCCAGACGACAGTAGTGGCACGCACCGGGTCGCCAGGAACAGTTGTTATATATATATATTGTAGCGCGAGTCGGGAGAGGTAGTAGTCGGTCGACAGTAGTAGCGGGTGGACGGTTGTACTGAGCGGGCGTCGGCGGCGTGCTCTGCTCGTCTCGCGACTCTGGTCACGGTTCGGGACGATGTATAGTCTATTGTGTTATAATCAAAAGGTGGTGTGACGCTGCATTGCGCAAATCTGATAACGTATGTTCATTGTACTTATTTTGTTCAACAACAAAAGCCCCACTATTACTTTTTTTCTAAAGTAACTTTTGTCTCTTAACGAAAAACATTCACTTTTTAAAGACTACTTCCTATGGCATTTCCCTCCAAGGAGTGCAATTAATTACCAGCCAGCACTCATTCATTGCACACAGCTGTGTAAGGGGTATCTACAATTGAGGAGCGGATATAAATGCAATTTTTTGTTTTTTTTTTTGTTTTTTTTTTTTTTTTTTGTGTGTGTGTTGTAACCTCCCAGCAACATTTAAAATAATGGACAATGTTATTTACGGATGCTAATGGACATTGCGCTAATTGTAACCTCGCCCACAATGAGAGGTATTGAAAATGGCAACAAAAATGTGAAATTCGCAATCTGACTCAAATATAAAGTCTTCACACAACATTTAAAAACGTCCGTTCAGTGACAAGAAACTTCAATTAAACCGAAATATCGGTCTTTGGCCCTGTGCAAAACAATCAGAATTAATGTCTTACCTCCGAATAAATGGATGTCACATTTCTGCTCTGGTTGTTGCGCAGCGCTTGGAGGAACTGCATTGCAAATAATAATATTCTCTTTTTTTGTGATTTTAGTGACATTTTTCTTCAAAGAAGTGGAATGAAATGTGAAGTGCAACGAACTCTTTAGTTCAATAAACAATTAAATGTTTGAAAAATGCTTTTGAAATAAAAATTATTACTGGGGAACTTGTTGGAGAATAATTACAATAAATACAATTTTTCATTATCTAATGATTATATTAATTAACAGTATACCTTATTCACCATCTTGACCAGTGTTGCCGACCGCCTACATCACACAACCGCACTCGGCTGCTACTACTGACCGACCGCTCTGCATGACGACTATTAGCGTACTGCACGCGACGACTACTGACAGAGTACAGCCCTCAACTACACAGAGCTACGGACTCGCAACGACTACTGACTGACTGACTGACTGAGAACCGCTCGCAACACTCGCGCAGTCCAGCGCAAACTCTCTGGTCACAGATGCTACAATGTCTCGCCATCGCTACTATGTTACATACGTGTTTCAGTGTCTTTTTCATTGGGGTAACGATCTTTGGCTCTTTTTATTCTGAATACAGGGCCAAAGGTCAACGCTGCTGCCCTTATACAATTTATCAGGTTTCATTATGTCTGTTGCAATGTTACATACGGTTCACTCTTTCATTAATATTATCGTTGGGTTTGTTTTGTAGGGACGTTAACATTCTGGCACATTTTTATTATCATCGGACTCTCTGCTATTTGTGCAGGGAGGTTATACCTGGGTCCATTTCCATTTCCATTTACATTTTAATATTGATAGACTTTTTGTTTTCTTGTTGTTTTTCCTTCTTTTTTTTTTTTTTTGTTGTTTTTTTTTTGTTTTGTTTTTCCCGCTCTCACCACCACCGCCGCATCACGCCTTCCGTTTTCTTGGTTTCTTTTCTGTTCTTCAACTGCTTCAACATCACCGCGCCCCATTTCCACACCACAGCCATCAGCCTCCAAGACGGGCGGGCGCAGTGTGCCATTTCCGGCGCACAAGCACACCCGTACGGTACTCTCCTCGCCCCCACGCCACCAACAACACAGCGACCACGCGGCTTTCAGGCATGGCACGGCACGGCACCGGCGAAATGCGCCGCCCCCGCCCCTCCGCGCATCCGTCCGTCTCGCCACGTTCACTGACAGCCGCGTCTGCGGCTACACCACGACAACCACAACACAACACCGCTCCCCTCCCTGGCAACTCACATTGTTTTTCTCCTCCTCTTTTGCACAAACCACAACGCCGAGCACAGGCGCAAGCCACCCACACCGCGCCCCTCCCCGTCCCGTCTTTGGCCGCCGCTCCTCGTTTCCTCGTTTGCCCCCTCCCATCTCCCGAAATGCCATGCCAGCAGCGTTACGCATGCCCCTCCCCTGTCCACACAACACTACCGCCTAACGAACAGCCTTCCGGGCCACATGCAGGGCACGCCCACCTCCAAACACTGCCAATTCACGGACGCACGCACGCACGCACGCACGCACGCACACACACACACACACACACACACACACACACACACACACACACACACACTCACTTTCTCGACACCTTTCTGTACGGAGGGTGCGTCATCTCGACCGTGACAGAGTGACGGCAACTATCGACGATCCATTTCCCCCCACTGGTAAAACATGTCCACTAACACCTACATACATCATTCAAGTACACAGACAATAGCATACACACAATGGGAGGGCACACGAACATGGACGGCACGGCACTGTCATACACTCTTCCTCAGAACCATATCAACAAACGTTACGTACATCCGGGAAAGCGAAAGCGAACGCGAAAGCGAAAGCAAAAGCAAAGGCAAAGCCCAATGCAGCCGTCAAAGGTAACGTTCACCACGGCAGACACTTGCAGCCGCGCCGCCGTTAAACGCATTTCAGTGCGGCTCCAATACGCCTCCGACACGGGAACGTTCCGTTGCTCTACGAATGCGTTTCTCCCCTTTTTCCCTTCCCCCCCTCCTTGCACTCTTGCCTCATTCCTCACGTTCTGCCCGGACATTCGACCGATCAAAGTCAACCTTTCGTTACCGTTCTCAGCGCGACGGTGTACAACAGTATGACGGGTGTGCCCACGACTTCGGTTCAGTTGCGTGACGCCGGTCTATCGCGCCGATCGACAGTTACTCAGGGGGCGACGGATCGGACCACGTCACCGACACACAAAACACTTTCAAAACAAACAAATACATACCGGATGGACACAGACAAACACGTGTACAGACATTCGCCAAACAAACGACCGCCGCCGCCGTCGTCGCGCTTACTGTATACTGCACTGGACACGCGTGCATCTTGAATGACGACATCGGTGTGCGTGCGTCGTACGCAATCAGTCAGACACGGCTATCAAACATCAGAGTCGAATGGTACATCATCGTGCGTGTCGCCGTACACGTACAGTACAATACAACAACAATGCGTCTTAATGGCACGTTCATTTCAACGTCACTCACACACCTCCACGCTGCAGTTACGTCGCACCATTGTCAAACTCGGCGTACAGCAAAGGGAATAGTGGGCGGCAAAAAAAAAAAAAAAAACCAAACAAAAACATTTCACATTTCACCCTCGCCATGTATGATGTGCAAACAAAACAAACCCGCAAACGGCCGTCGTTACGGTGACACAAAAGTCGCCGATCGCACTGTCCCCCCTCGCAGACGGGTAACACACACACACACACCAACAACACCAATGGGTCAAAAACCACGCCAACGAGGCGTGCCACCATTCCACGCCACGGCGACCAACCTCGTGGCCGTACCCCGCGCAACACGCTTTGACGCGCCCCCCCCACCCACAATCAAAATGCACACATACATCACAGCCGTCCACACAAACAACAACAACAACAATTCCGCCCTTCCCGCAAAAGGCAAGTTGGTGGCCCTGAAAAGGGCCGTTTTGCCGCTCTCGCAACGGACGAGCCTTCTCCATCCTTCCTTCCTTCCATTCCAGAGCCACCCCCTTACTTGGAGCTCGTGTACTTGGTCACCGCCTTCGTGCCCTCGCTCACGGCGTGCTTGGCCAGCTCGCCAGGCAGCAACAGCCGCACAGCGGTCTGGATCTCGCGGGACGTGATGGTCGAGCGCTTGTTGTAGTGCGCCAGGCGAGAAGCCTCGGCCGCAATGCGCTCGAAAATGTCGTTCACGAAGCTGTTCATGATGCTCATCGCCTTCGACGAGATGCCCGTGTCAGGGTGCACCTGCTTCAGCACCTTGTAGATGTAGATGGCATAGCTCTCCTTCCTCTTGCGCTTCTTCTTCTTGTCGCCCTTCGAAATGTTCTTCTGCGCCTTGCCAGCCTTCTTGGCGGCCTTCCCGCTAGTCTTGGGCGGCATCTCGAACCAACGTACGGCAGCAGCAACACCAGTAGCAAGCGCTCCGCTCTAGTCAGCGTCTCCCCACACAGTGGCACCCGCCGCCAGCCGCCGCCGCACCTTTACCAGCTCGCCCTGTTGCGGCCGCCGACCAATGGGGCGCGCGCGCAACCGGCCGCCGCACCCGAGCCCATAAAGCACCCCCACCCCGGCTGCAGCACTTCTGAAGAGAGTGCAAATGCCCTACGGCCCTCAGGAGTCGTGGAGCAAACGTTAGGCCTCCTAACGCAACTGCTCCACGAAATCAGGCAACAGAACGCCCAAATTCTTACCGCCATTAATTTGGTGCTCCAAGGGTCGCACAACAATGCGACCACAGCAGAGACATCCTCCCTTCAGTGATGGATAGACGACCCCACATCCAAGGACTCAAAATGTGCGTCTTCAACGCAAACGGCATTGTCGGACAAAACAACGAGTTCCGCGAGTTCCTACGCGACGAAAACATAGACGTATGTATGGTGGCCGAGACACACCTTAAACCGGGTGTAAGGGTGTCGGTACCCAACTACAACTGCTACAGGACCGACCGGCCCACCGCTGGAGGCGGGGTAGCAACATACGTCAAACGCGGAATCCCCCATCATCAGGTCCACCCACCAGCAACTAGGCAAATAGAAACAGCGGCAATAGAAATTGCCACTGTCACAGGGCCCCTCACTGTCGTTGCAGCATATCGCCCTCCCTCCTACACTCTGGAAGAGGACGACATAGCAGCCCTAGGCCAAATCAGAGGAAAACTCTTCATTGGCGGTGACCTAAACGCCAAACATGCAGACTGGCACTCGCGAAACTCAAACAGAGCTGGTCGTCAACTGCAACGACTCGCGCGCACCCACCACTTTCACATATGGGGTCCAGAGGAGCCCACCCACTTCCCCAGAAACGGGGGAAGGGCGGACGTCCTCGACATAGCGCTCACCAAAAGAATAACGGGATTTGTGACCGCGCAATCGGTTAACCGAATGTCTTCCGATCACAATCCCGTGATTCTCGAGGTCGACATAGGAGACTGGGTACCTCTCCAGCAACAACACGTCTCATACAAGCGCACTAACTGGGAGCAATTCAAAGTTGACGTAACTTCAGCAATTGCCCAGGCCCCGCCTCCAACTGCAGATTCTGCAGAACAGGCGCTTAAAGATCTCACTAGCACGATCCTGCAAGCAGCAAAGGAGGCCACACCACAGCCACCGGACGGCCCTCCCCCTGCTAAGCAACTCCCGCCGCACCTGCTTGCCCAAATTAGAAACAAAAATAGGATCGCCAAAGAGTGGAAGCTCACAAAGAACCCCGTAACTAGGAGGCTACTGAACCGCCTACAAAGAGAGCTCAAGGTCGCACTCACTGAGCACCGCAACCAGCAATGGTCGGCGCGACTTTCGGCCCTCCGCGTGGACGACAATAGCCTCTGGCAGGCGACCAAACAGATCACCAAAAGACGCGCCAGACTGCCACCTCTGCACGGCGAGCGCGGACTTGTCTTTAGCACCGCAGATAAGGCAAATGCCCTGGCAGATGCCTTTGAAAAACAGTTCCGCCCCGCAGAGGCGCAGGACAGGGACCATGAAGCCGTCGTTCGACGTCAGCTCGCCACATTCCTCGCGGCGGACGACGCCGACGACGACGAAGAAAACACACCGCTCTTCACACCCGACGACGTGAACCGAGTAATCAGGTCGCTACCTAACAAAAGAGCCCCAGGCCACGACCAGCTCAACAACGTAGTAGTGAAACACCTCCCACCCCCTGCCGTAGCCCACATCACAAATATCTTCAACGAGATCACGCGTTCCCGCAAGTTTCCAAGGTGCTGGAAACACGCAGAAGTCGTCGCGATCGCGAAACCCGGTAAAGACCCGGTTATCCCGCAGAACCACCGACCAATCAGCCTTTTGCCAACCCTTAGCAAAATTTACGAACGCCTGCTACTCATCCCCATTCTCGACCACGTCAGCACACAACAAATCCTGCCGGACTTTCAGTTCGGTTTCCGGCAGGAACACTCCGCGCCCCAGCAACTAATGAGGGTCGTCGAAGCAGCTACCGAAAGCTTCAATCGTAAAAGTTACTGCGGGGTAGTGCTACTTGACGTAGCCGCTGCCTTTGACTCTGTCTGGCACACCGGGCTTCTCTACAAACTATACTCCCAAGGCTTCCCAGGTCCGATAGTGAAGCTACTCGCGAGCTATCTCTCCAAAAGGACCTTCTCCGTTAGGATCGAGTCGTCGCTCTCCACAAAGCGGCGCATCAGGGCAGGTGTGCCCCAGGGGTCGGTACTGGGCCCGGTACTGTACAACCTGTACACTGCCGACCTCCCGACCGTACCGCTGGTGCACACTGCTCAGTATGCCGACGACACAGCGTTCTTCACGCGTAACCCGAACAGAGACAGGGTTACGCGTAGATTGCAAACAGCGCTGGACGAGACCGGCCGCTGGGCTAAAAAGTGGCGCATCACCCTCAACGAACAGAAAACCCAAGCCATCATGATCACCCGCAAACTGGGCAAGCGGGCTCCCGCCCGTCGGCCGCTACTGCTCAAGCTGAACGGCCAAGAGCTTCCATGGCGACCTACCGCCAGGTATCTTGGAGTCACTCTCGACACCAGGCTCACCTGGAGGGCTCACATCGGGGACTTGCGCCGGAAAGCTAGTGGTAGGATGCAAATGTTGTATCCTATCCTTAACACCCACAGCACCCTAGCGGCTGACATAGGAGTTAGAACGTACTGTTCCTTAATAAGACCAATAATGGAGTACGCTTGCCCAGTCTGGGGATACGCGGCGGATTGGCACCTCCGCAAACTTCAGGCAGTGCAAAACCGTGCACTTAAAAGGGCATTACACCTTCCCTTCCGCTTCCCCACTGCTGACCTGCACGAAGCAGCGGGAATTCCAACGCTCCATGAGCGATTCAAAGAACTGGCCGAAAGCTTCTACGAGAACTCGGCCAGATCAGACAATAGACTTATCAAAAACCTGGGACTGTATGACACATCACTGGACAGACACAGACGACCTAAATTCATGATTACAAATTAAAACAGCCGAAAAGGCAGCACAGAAACACTAAACACACTGCACCATAAAATGACGTACCAAAAAACATCGACCATCTACCCACTCAACATAGAGGAGGAAATGTCCAGAAGGACAACACCCTCCATTACATACGCTCTCCTCGAAAGTGAGGAAGCTCAAATGCAGTAACGGCGGCTGCGCCGGCACGCACTCCGCTGCTCGACTCGCTGCCGCTCGCACCGGTCGTTTTCGTTTCCGTTTCGTGTGCACCGTCGCTAGCCCATCGCCATGTCCGGACGCGGAAAGGGAGGCAAAGTCAAGGGCAAGTCAAAGTCCCGCTCAAGCAGGGCCGGGCTCCAGTTCCCGGTCGGCAGAATCCACCGCCTCCTGCGCAAGGGAAACTACGCAGAGCGCGTCGGCGCCGGGGCGCCCGTCTACCTCGCCGCCGTCATGGAGTACCTCGCGGCTGAGGTGCTCGAGCTGGCCGGAAACGCGGCCCGCGACAACAAGAAGACGCGCATCATCCCGCGCCACCTGCAGCTTGCCATCCGCAACGACGAGGAGCTCAACAAGCTCCTGTCGGGCGTCACCATCGCACAGGGTGGTGTCCTGCCCAACATCCAGGCCGTCCTGCTGCCAAAGAAGACCGAGAAGAAGGCCTAAAGGAGGCCAGGCAATCGCAGCGCCGCGTGCTCCCCTGCACGCAACGCGCTTTGCCGGCTCGGCCCACAACAATCGGCCCTTTTCAGGGCCACCACACAAACCTACGTCCAAAGCAAAATTTCAGTCGTCCTCGCCGCACCTTGTTTTGTTTTAACTTTGCACTGTCACAGCACAGCCGCCGCCGGCGCACGTCCGCCATCTTGTCGTCCACACAGCCCGTGTGGCCCAACACACACACACACATTTTGCACGGTCGCAGTCGCCTTCCAAACCGACAACGGCAGCAATAATGACCATTGTTAAAGGGAGGCGTGTCGACACACCGCCCTCCACTCCCGCGCGCAACGGCCGTCGACACGAACGAAACAGCTGATCCGGCCGCCTATGCCCACACGCCTTGCCTCGGAAACCCCAACGCCGCCGCAAACAAACACACAGAGCCAAACCACGCAAGCAAATAATCACCGCCTCTCGCACAACAACACACAGCCCGCCATCTCCGTCGCGATCGATACAAAGACACACAAACGAAGCAGCTCCACACACAGCCAGCCACATGACACGTTTCCTTTCCTTCTCCCCTCCCAGTCACATCACGTCGCTCAAACGGAAAGAAAGAAAGAAACAAACAAACACACGCAGCAACAACACAGACTCTTTCGCACTTTTCAACTTCCGAACAGTGTGGTGGCCCTGAAAAGGGCCGTTTTCTAGTCTCTCCCACCCACAAGCACGGCCGCGGGAAGGCCAGCGCCCGCTGCGACGCAGCCTAACCGCCGAAACCGTACAGGGTGCGCCCCTGCCTCTTCAGGGCGTACACCACGTCCATGGCCGTCACAGTCTTGCGCTTGGCGTGCTCAGTGTACGTCACCGCGTCGCGGATCACGTTCTCCAGGAACACCTTCAGCACCCCGCGGGTCTCCTCGTAGATCAGACCAGAGATGCGCTTCACGCCGCCCCTGCGAGCCAGGCGGCGGATGGCGGGCTTCGTGATGCCCTGGATGTTGTCGCGCAACACCTTGCGGTGCCGCTTGGCGCCACCCTTGCCGAGCCCCTTTCCTCCCTTGCCGCGGCCTGTCATCCTTCCTTCCTCGGGCAAAGCAAAACGTGCACAAACAGCAGCTGCAGCGGCTGGCGAGTCGGCTACGGTCTGCGCCCAGCGCGCCCGCCGCCCCCCTATATAGACTCTGGCCCGCCCTCCCCCCACCACGCGCAACCGAGGGCATATAAGCGCAGCACGGAGGCGCGCGGGCCCGTTGTCAAGGCAGCACCGGACGCCGCGCCGCACCTAACCTCCACGCACGCCGCTCCGCTACCGCTACCGCTACCGCCATGGCCCGCACAAAGCAAACGGCCCGCAAGTCCACCGGCGGAAAGGCGCCGCGCAAACAGCTCGCCACCAAGGCGGCGAGGAAGAGCGCGCCCGCCACCGGAGGCGTCAAGAAGCCCCACCGCTACAGGCCGGGCACCGTCGCCCTGCGAGAAATCAGGCGCTACCAGAAGAGCACAGAGCTGCTCATCCGCAAGCTGCCATTCCAGCGCCTAGTGCGCGAGATCGCCCAGGACTTCAAGACCGACCTGCGCTTCCAGAGCTCCGCAGTCATGGCCCTGCAGGAGGCCAGCGAGGCCTACCTCGTCGGCCTCTTCGAAGACACCAACCTGTGCGCAATCCACGCCAAGCGCGTCACCATCATGCCCAAGGACATCCAGCTCGCGCGCCGCATCCGCGGCGAGCGCGCCTAAACCGCGCCGCGGCACCGCACCGCACAAACAAAAACGGCCCTTTTCAGGGCCACTAACATCTCTCCGTCGCGAGCAAACTTTGTCGGTCGCCTGCCTCTCGCCCCGCAACCCCAAAAAAAACAAAAACCACCACTTCCCGTCCGTCCGCCACACCCGCTCACTCTGCCTGCCTGCTAGCAGCGCGCAACAATCACACATCATCCCTCCCCGGCGCTCCAAGCGCACAATACCCAACGGCCGACGTCACACCGCACGGCTGGCTGGCTGGCCGGCCGCCCGCCGCTTTCGTTTCGAAAACAAAAAAAAAACCCGCACTCCACTCCGACGGCCAACGGCCAGGCAGGCGCGCTCGCTCGCTCTACACGCCGCCGAAATCCCCGCCGACTCCTTCCACATCTCAACGTGCCCCCCGTTGCAAAACATAACACACACAAAGGAACAAAACAAAGACCAGACACGACTCGACAAGACAGACATCCGAGAAGAACGAACGCAGGCAAGCCATCCAACGTATTCAAACAAAACAACGTGACAGAAAACCAACCGTCGGCCGCCGCCACAAACACGGCGACAATCAACCACGACAACAACAACACCGCTTACCGCTACCGCCGCCCACACCCGCCACCGACCCCCGCAATCCAACCACCACGGCACGCAAACAGCATCCCCACGGGCATACAGACAGACACCCACACCAAACGCAACACGACAATCAAAACCTTCCCCGACGTGCTTTGATGGCCCTGAGAAGGGCCGTTTTGGGCCGCGCGTCTCTTGCGCGCCACTAGACGACGACGGGGGGTGGGGACGACGGAGTCAAGCGCCAAACCCTTCCTTTCCCATCTCTTTCTCCTCTACTCTACTCTACTTCTTCTTCTTGGGCGAAGCCTTCGCCTTAGACGGCGTCGTCGCCTTCTTCGGGCGCGGCGCCTTCGGCTTCTTCGTCGGAACCTTGGCGGCCTTCTTCGCCTTCGACGGCGACTTGGCCTTGGCCGGCTTGGCCGCAGCCGCCTTCTTCGCACCCGCGGGAGCGGCCGACGCCGCAGACGCCTTCTTGGCGGCGCCCGCCTTCCGACCGGTCGCCGCCTTCACGCCACCAGCCTTCTTTGCGCCGGCCGCACGGGCGCCCTTCTTCTCCTTGCTGGCCGGAGCGGCGCGCTTCTTCTTGGCACCGCCAGCACGAGCCTTGCCGCCCTCGGCCGCCCCCCCGCCGCCGGCGCCGGCAAGCTTGAACGAGCCGGACGCGCCCTTCCCCTTCGTCTGCACCAGCTCGCCCGCCACGACGGCCGACTTGAGGTACTTCTTGATAAACGGCGCCAGCTTCTCCGCGTCCAGCTTGTAGTGCGCGGCTATGTACTTCTTGATCGCCTGCAGCGACGACCCGCCGCGCTCCTTCAGACTCTTGATGGCGGCCGTCACCATCTCAGAGGTGCGCGGGTGCGCAGGCTTGGCGCGCGGCTTCTTCGCAGACGACGCAGACTTGGCCTTCTTCGTAGTGCCGGTGGCGGCGGGTGCCGCAGCAGTCTCGTTCGTAGCCGCCTGATCTGCCATTTCGACGACGCGCGTAACACACAGCGAGAGCGAGCGGGACGGCAGGCACGCAAGCACAGCACAGCTGCAGAGCAGAGAATCACAAGGCCCAGCCAGTGTCGCGGGCGGGCGCGGACGGCCGAGAGAGCGGCCGCCACTCTGCGCGCCGCCGCGCCGCGCCTCCCGCGCTTGCTACCGCCCAACGTCCGACAGCCTGTGCGGAGCAGCCCCAAACCTGCGCCACAACCGCCCGCGCCTTTCAAACCACCGAGGATGGGGCTACACACAGCCACACCACAGTCGCCAACCAGTCGCCACGGCAGCGCCGCAAACCACGGCCAAACTGCAGCTACCGCGCGCTACAGCCTGGGTCGGCCCGCCGAGAATCGCCGCCCCCGCCCAAATGCCGCCCCCACAGCCCCAGCCGACGACCCGCCACAATGGCCAAACCTTTGGCAAAACTCCCACACCGTCGCCGCGGCAGCCCGGCCAGCGCGGCCGGCGCCACAGCCACACAAGCCGAGGCGTGCGGCGATGACGGCCGTGCAAACGCGCCTCCGCCGCCCCATCGCCTTCCGTCGCCCTCCCGCCGTTTCCCGATCGGCCCGCAGCCGTCGGGCCACATCGCGCGCCGTCCTCCTCCTCTCGCCCGCCAACATTCACAGCCGTTTCTCAACAATTGCCCGCCGCAAACGGACGCCGCCTGCGCAACAGGCGCCGCCGCCCCTCGCCGCTTCCGACCCACAACCCCTCGACCGAGGCAAACCGCAATCCGAATCTACAGACCAACCCAATCTGCCGTCAAGCACACACGACAGCCGACCTTACACGTTACGCGTTACACATTACGTTTACACGTCTACGTTAGGTTAGGTTAGGTGGACGTGGGTTAGGTTAAGGGGACTTGGGTTAGGTTAAGCGTCAAACTTAGGTTAAGCATTCAAACACGTCAGGCGTCAGAGGTTAGGTTAGGTTAGGTTACACGTTAGGTTAGGTTAAGGGGTCAGTGCTAGGTTAAGAAGCGTCAAACGTAGGTTAAAAAAGCGTTCAAACGTGAGGCGTGAGCCGGACAGCTTACCTTACGTAGACGTTAGGGGCTCACAGGCTGAGCTCACCTCGCCACACCACAGGTTAGGTTCGGTTCGGTTCGGTTCGCTCGGCTCAGCGTAAAGCGCCGAGGTCAGGGTTACGTTCGTTCACCTTCGGGCGCCACACTTTCGGTTGAAAGGTCGCGACGGGACGACGTCGGCAGGCACGCCGCAAACGAACAAAAACGTACAGACGACGTCGGAAACCGCCGACAGACGGGGGAGCAGCACGACCACGACCAGACACCGAGCGCGAACCAGACACACGCGAACCACCCCCACCGGCCAAAGGGCACCACACAACAACCCAGAGCACCACGTGTCGACACCAGAGCAACCCGCCGCTCACGCGACATGGCTGGCACCGAAGGGCAACCGCCCGCAACTGCGCTTTCCGCGCCGGCCCGGATGCACGTCGTGCTACAACAACACCACTACCGTACACAGCCGCTGTTCACAACATCACTATCAATGGCGCGCCCGCGGCTCGCCGCCGTCGCAGTCGCAGCCCCAACGCCAGCACTTTTGCACCACCATTCACACGCACCGCAACACAGCTCGCCGACACAGCCGAACAAAACAAACACCACACAACAACAACAGCAACAACGCCGCCGCCTCTACTTGTGCCGGCGACCCACCCCGCCGATGGCGCACCTTTCGCCAGCCGGCAATCGACACACACGCACCCACCCACCGGGGCCCAGTGCAAAAAAAAAAACACACAAAAACAAAAAAACAAAACAACACAAACGACACGGGAAGCGCACACCGCCACTTCGCGCGCACGCCACCAACCAGTCGTCGTCTCAAAATAACAAACACAAACAAAATAAACTAACAACTAGGGCAACACAAAACAAAAACGCCTCGCACGAACCGCCCACAAAAAGGACAAGCACACGCACAGCCTCTGCTGACGACCACGACGCAGCGGCACGCTGCTCCTGTCCCGCGCCCCGCGCCCCACTCGATTCACAACTCACGCGACACCGTCAACGACGGGCTCGCTTCCCGCAACCTACCACCTTTCCGCCACGACGCACAGCCCCAGCCCCACCCGACGACTGCACTTTCACCACCGCCTCCCCCTTCCCCCCCAAAACACACACACACACACACACACACAGCCAGCCAAAAACGCACTCGCGACCCACACATGCACGTGCATCGGCACACGCCAACCAGTCAACGTCGACAACCACACGCCACGCAAGGCTCGAAACGAAAACGAAACCGGCGTCCTTCCACGTTGCCATCAAGCTACGCGACACAAGACACAAGGAACCAACACAACAGCCGGCCCCACTAATTCCCACTCTCACGCCGCAAAAAGCACACCGAAACCGCCAAACACGCACGCACATTCCCCTTCGCACTGACACCACCGACCGGCTCGCTACCACACACCTCTCGGCAGCCGTTTCACGCCAATTCGCCACACAGTCGACAAGCGCCCGCCCTGTACGGCACACGCAACGACGCAGCGCAGCAAAGGGCGCCCGCAACACATACCTCTCCGCCGCCCGACGCGCCAACCGCCACACCACACCGCCAGCCACTCGCAAATTGTGCACTGCCACCAGCCACACGTCCAACACGCCGCGCCGCCTCCGGCCACCCGCCAGGGGGCGCTCACGTCCGCGACAACAGCGCGGCCCGCCGGGCCGGGCCGAACCGAACCGAGCCGCCGCTGCTCTGCACTCGGCACGGCCACACCCTGCTGCAGACCGGGCTCGTCCCTCTGTACGCGTCTGCCTGCGCATCAACACAACACGACCTTTTTTTTTTTTCTCTCTCTCTCTACCGCCATCCCTTCTTCTCGCGTTTTACTCGTTGTTGCAGCAGCGGCGCACACCTACACATCCACAGCCCCAGCCGAGCCGGCCTCACCTCAGGGCCCGCCGCCAGCGTCTCCTCCTCGGGCACAGGTGCGGTGCTGTGGCCGCCCATCCAACCGCATTGCTGGCCGTCCAGCCACCAGGCGTTCCCACTGCCGCGAGCCACGCCGCGCACCGACCCTGCTGCAGAAAACGAAGCATAGCCAGAGACCGACCGATACACAAAGCAAGCCGTCGCCTCGCCTCTTGTCCTTCCTGCCTTCCTTCCGCCCCCGCCCTTCTCACACCACCGCCTCTCCACTTTCGCCCCCCCCTCCTTTTTTTTTTTTTTTTTTTGTTTTCTTCTTTCTTTCTTTGGCCCTCTCTCCTTCCCGCCATGGCGGTTACGGCACCGCCTGCAGCGGCAGATTTTTTGCGCCCACACGCCTACTCCTACCACCATTAACCTTGCCCTGCCCTGCCCTGCCCTGCCCTGCCCTGCCCTGCCCATCAACGTCGCAGTCGAACCGACGCTTGCCAACACACTGCCCACGTTCCTTTCTCTTTTCGGCCTACGCCCATTACGCGCCGCCGCCACAGCACCTTCCCTTCCCACAACACACCGACGTCATCACACGCACCCAAAACAGGGGCCACGACCGTGTTCCTCGCCCACTCCCATCCCGCACGGTACGCACATTCCCAACTACTACCGCGCACCCTCCCTTTCCAATCTGTGTGTCTCTGTGTCTGTGTCCTGTCCGCGCGTGACGCCTCTCAACATCCGCCGTCCCCCGTCCCGTTTTCGCCCCCATGCCGTCGTCGCGCCGCCTCCGCCCCTGTCCGCCCCGCACCACACCATACACCGCTGCTTGTCCCGGCCGTTGCCACCAAAGGCGCCGACCGCAAACGCGCCACGCCGCAGCCCCCGTGCGTCTCGCGCTCGCTTGCATCTCCGTGCCGACGCTGCCTCTCTTCCCGCTCGCACTCGACCTCGACAACACAGTCTTTGGCTCCGCCACTGCGTGTTCCGGTGGTACGCACGCTGCAACACGTATGTATTCATTACCAGAGCGATGGCGAGGCATGACAGCATCTCTGTCTGACCAGAGAGTTCTTTATCGCTGCTAGTCGGCGCTTGGACCGCGCCAGACGACAGTAGTGGCACGCACCGGGTCGCCAGGAACAGTTGTTATATATATATATTGTAGCGCGAGTCGGGAGAGGTAGTAGTCGGTCGACAGTAGTAGCGGGTGGACGGTTGTACTGAGCGGGCGTCGGCGGCGTGCTCTGCTCGTCTCGCGACTCTGGTCACGGTTCGGGACGATGTATAGTCTATTGTGTTATAATCAAAAGGTGGTGTGACGCTGCATTGCGCAAATCTGATAACGTATGTTCATTGTACTTATTTTGTTCAACAACAAAAGCCCCACTATTACTTTTTTTCTAAAGTAACTTTTGTCTCTTAACGAAAAACATTCACTTTTTAAAGACTACTTCCTATGGCATTTCCCTCCAAGGAGTGCAATTAATTACCAGCCAGCACTCATTCATTGCACACAGCTGTGTAAGGGGTATCTACAATTGAGGAGCGGATATAAATGCAATTTTTTGTTTTTTTTTTTTGTTTTTTTTTTTTTTTTTTGTGTGTGTGTTGTAACCTCCCAGCAACATTTAAAATAATGGACAATGTTATTTACGGATGCTAATGGACATTGCGCTAATTGTAACCTCGCCCACAATGAGAGGTATTGAAAATGGCAACAAAAATGTGAAATTCGCAATCTGACTCAAATATAAAGTCTTCACACAACATTTAAAAACGTCCGTTCAGTGACAAGAAACTTCAATTAAACCGAAATATCGGTCTTTGGCCCTGTGCAAAACAATCAGAATTAATGTCTTACCTCCGAATAAATGGATGTCACATTTCTGCTCTGGTTGTTGCGCAGCGCTTGGAGGAACTGCATTGCAAATAATAATATTCTCTTTTTTTGTGATTTTAGTGACATTTTTCTTCAAAGAAGTGGAATGAAATGTGAAGTGCAACGAACTCTTTAGTTCAATAAACAATTAAATGTTTGAAAAATGCTTTTGAAATAAAAATTATTACTGGGGAACTTGTTGGAGAATAATTACAATAAATACAATTTTTCATTATCTAATGATTATATTAATTAACAGTATACCTTATTCACCATCTTGACCAGTGTTGCCGACCGCCTACATCACACAACCGCACTCGGCTGCTACTACTGACCGACCGCTCTGCATGACGACTATTAGCGTACTGCACGCGACGACTACTGACAGAGTACAGCCCTCAACTACACAGAGCTACGGACTCGCAACGACTACTGACTGACTGACTGACTGAGAACCGCTCGCAACACTCGCGCAGTCCAGCGCAAACTCTCTGGTCACAGATGCTACAATGTCTCGCCATCGCTACTATGTTACATACGTGTTTCAGTGTCTTTTTCATTGGGGTAACGATCTTTGGCTCTTTTTATTCTGAATACAGGGCCAAAGGTCAACGCTGCTGCCCTTATACAATTTATCAGGTTTCATTATGTCTGTTGCAATGTTACATACGGTTCACTCTTTCATTAATATTATCGTTGGGTTTGTTTTGTAGGGACGTTAACATTCTGGCACATTTTTATTATCATCGGACTCTCTGCTATTTGTGCAGGGAGGTTATACCTGGGTCCATTTCCATTTCCATTTACATTTTAATATTGATAGACTTTTTGTTTTCTTGTTGTTTTTCCTTCTTTTTTTTTTTTTTTTGTTGTTTTTTTTTTGTTTTGTTTTTCCCGCTCTCACCACCACCGCCGCATCACGCCTTCCGTTTTCTTGGTTTCTTTTCTGTTCTTCAACTGCTTCAACATCACCGCGCCCCATTTCCACACCACAGCCATCAGCCTCCAAGACGGGCGGGCGCAGTGTGCCATTTCCGGCGCACAAGCACACCCGTACGGTACTCTCCTCGCCCCCACGCCACCAACAACACAGCGACCACGCGGCTTTCAGGCATGGCACGGCACGGCACCGGCGAAATGCGCCGCCCCCGCCCCTCCGCGCATCCGTCCGTCTCGCCACGTTCACTGACAGCCGCGTCTGCGGCTACACCACGACAACCACAACACAACACCGCTCCCCTCCCTGGCAACTCACATTGTTTTTCTCCTCCTCTTTTGCACAAACCACAACGCCGAGCACAGGCGCAAGCCACCCACACCGCGCCCCTCCCCGTCCCGTCTTTGGCCGCCGCTCCTCGTTTGCCCCCTCCCATCTCCCGAAATGCCATGCCAGCAGCGTTACGCATGCCCCTCCCCTGTCCACACAACACTACCGCCTAACGAACAGCCTTCCGGGCCACATGCAGGGCACGCCCACCTCCAAACACTGCCAATTCACGGACGCACGCACGCACGCACGCACGCACGCACACACACACACACACACACACACACACACACACACACACACTCACTTTCTCGACACCTTTCTGTACGGAGGGTGCGTCATCTCGACCGTGACAGAGTGACGGCAACTATCGACGATCCATTTCCCCCCACTGGTAAAACATGTCCACTAACACCTACATACATCATTCAAGTACACAGACAATAGCATACACACAATGGGAGGGCACACGAACATGGACGGCACGGCACTGTCATACACTCTTCCTCAGAACCATATCAACAAACGTTACGTACATCCGGGAAAGCGAAAGCGAACGCGAAAGCGAAAGCAAAAGCAAAGGCAAAGCCCAATGCAGCCGTCAAAGGTAACGTTCACCACGGCAGACACTTGCAGCCGCGCCGCCGTTAAACGCATTTCAGTGCGGCTCCAATACGCCTCCGACACGGGAACGTTCCGTTGCTCTACGAATGCGTTTCTCCCCTTTTTCCCTTCCCCCCCTCCTTGCACTCTTGCCTCATTCCTCACGTTCTGCCCGGACATTCGACCGATCAAAGTCAACCTTTCGTTACCGTTCTCAGCGCGACGGTGTACAACAGTATGACGGGTGTGCCCACGACTTCGGTTCAGTTGCGTGACGCCGGTCTATCGCGCCGATCGACAGTTACTCAGGGGGCGACGGATCGGACCACGTCACCGACACACAAAACACTTTCAAAACAAACAAATACATACCGGATGGACACAGACAAACACGTGTACAGACATTCGCCAAACAAACGACCGCCGCCGCCGTCGTCGCGCTTACTGTATACTGCACTGGACACGCGTGCATCTTGAATGACGACATCGGTGTGCGTGCGTCGTACGCAATCAGTCAGACACGGCTATCAAACATCAGAGTCGAATGGTACATCATCGTGCGTGTCGCCGTACACGTACAGTACAATACAACAACAATGCGTCTTAATGGCACGTTCATTTCAACGTCACTCACACACCTCCACGCTGCAGTTACGTCGCACCATTGTCAAACTCGGCGTACAGCAAAGGGAATAGTGGGCGGCAAAAAAAAAAAAAAAAAACCAAACAAAAACATTTCACATTTCACCCTCGCCATGTATGATGTGCAAACAAAACAAACCCGCAAACGGCCGTCGTTACGGTGACACAAAAGTCGCCGATCGCACTGTCCCCCCTCGCAGACGGGTAACACACACACACACACCAACAACACCAATGGGTCAAAAACCACGCCAACGAGGCGTGCCACCATTCCACGCCACGGCGACCAACCTCGTGGCCGTACCCCGCGCAACACGCTTTGACGCGCCCCCCCCACCCACAATCAAAATGCACACATACATCACAGCCGTCCACACAAACAACAACAACAACAATTCCGCCCTTCCCGCAAAAGGCAAGTTGGTGGCCCTGAAAAGGGCCGTTTTGCCGCTCTCGCAACGGACGAGCCTTCTCCATCCTTCCTTCCTTCCATTCCAGAGCCACCCCCTTACTTGGAGCTCGTGTACTTGGTCACCGCCTTCGTGCCCTCGCTCACGGCGTGCTTGGCCAGCTCGCCAGGCAGCAACAGCCGCACAGCGGTCTGGATCTCGCGGGACGTGATGGTCGAGCGCTTGTTGTAGTGCGCCAGGCGAGAAGCCTCGGCCGCAATGCGCTCGAAAATGTCGTTCACGAAGCTGTTCATGATGCTCATCGCCTTCGACGAGATGCCCGTGTCAGGGTGCACCTGCTTCAGCACCTTGTAGATGTAGATGGCATAGCTCTCCTTCCTCTTGCGCTTCTTCTTCTTGTCGCCCTTCGAAATGTTCTTCTGCGCCTTGCCAGCCTTCTTGGCGGCCTTCCCGCTAGTCTTGGGCGGCATCTCGAACCAACGTACGGCAGCAGCAACACCAGTAGCAAGCGCTCCGCTCTAGTCAGCGTCTCCCCACACAGTGGCACCCGCCGCCAGCCGCCGCCGCACCTTTACCAGCTCGCCCTGTTGCGGCCGCCGACCAATGGGGCGCGCGCGCAACCGGCCGCCGCACCCGAGCCCATAAAGCACCCCCACCCCGGCTGCGCCGGCACGCACTCCGCTGCTCGACTCGCTGCCGCTCGCACCGGTCGTTTTCGTTTCCGTTTCGTGTGCACCGTCGCTAGCCCATCGCCATGTCCGGACGCGGAAAGGGAGGCAAAGTCAAGGGCAAGTCAAAGTCCCGCTCAAGCAGGGCCGGGCTCCAGTTCCCGGTCGGCAGAATCCACCGCCTCCTGCGCAAGGGAAACTACGCAGAGCGCGTCGGCGCCGGGGCGCCCGTCTACCTCGCCGCCGTCATGGAGTACCTCGCGGCTGAGGTGCTCGAGCTGGCCGGAAACGCGGCCCGCGACAACAAGAAGACGCGCATCATCCCGCGCCACCTGCAGCTTGCCATCCGCAACGACGAGGAGCTCAACAAGCTCCTGTCGGGCGTCACCATCGCACAGGGTGGTGTCCTGCCCAACATCCAGGCCGTCCTGCTGCCAAAGAAGACCGAGAAGAAGGCCTAAAGGAGGCCAGGCAATCGCAGCGCCGCGTGCTCCCCTGCACGCAACGCGCTTTGCCGGCTCGGCCCACAACAATCGGCCCTTTTCAGGGCCACCACACAAACCTACGTCCAAAGCAAAATTTCAGTCGTCCTCGCCGCACCTTGTTTTGTTTTAACTTTGCACTGTCACAGCACAGCCGCCGCCGGCGCACGTCCGCCATCTTGTCGTCCACACAGCCCGTGTGGCCCAACACACACACACACATTTTGCACGGTCGCAGTCGCCTTCCAAACCGACAACGGCAGCAATAATGACCATTGTTAAAGGGAGGCGTGTCGACACACCGCCCTCCACTCCCGCGCGCAACGGCCGTCGACACGAACGAAACAGCTGATCCGGCCGCCTATGCCCACACGCCTTGCCTCGGAAACCCCAACGCCGCCGCAAACAAACACACAGAGCCAAACCACGCAAGCAAATAATCACCGCCTCTCGCACAACAACACACAGCCCGCCATCTCCGTCGCGATCGATACAAAGACACACAAACGAAGCAGCTCCACACACAGCCAGCCACATGACACGTTTCCTTTCCTTCTCCCCTCCCAGTCACATCACGTCGCTCAAACGGAAAGAAAGAAAGAAACAAACAAACACACGCAGCAACAACACAGACTCTTTCGCACTTTTCAACTTCCGAACAGTGTGGTGGCCCTGAAAAGGGCCGTTTTCTAGTCTCTCCCACCCACAAGCACGGCCGCGGGAAGGCCAGCGCCCGCTGCGACGCAGCCTAACCGCCGAAACCGTACAGGGTGCGCCCCTGCCTCTTCAGGGCGTACACCACGTCCATGGCCGTCACAGTCTTGCGCTTGGCGTGCTCAGTGTACGTCACCGCGTCGCGGATCACGTTCTCCAGGAACACCTTCAGCACCCCGCGGGTCTCCTCGTAGATCAGACCAGAGATGCGCTTCACGCCGCCCCTGCGAGCCAGGCGGCGGATGGCGGGCTTCGTGATGCCCTGGATGTTGTCGCGCAACACCTTGCGGTGCCGCTTGGCGCCACCCTTGCCGAGCCCCTTTCCTCCCTTGCCGCGGCCTGTCATCCTTCCTTCCTCGGGCAAAGCAAAACGTGCACAAACAGCAGCTGCAGCGGCTGGCGAGTCGGCTACGGTCTGCGCCCAGCGCGCCCGCCGCCCCCCTATATAGACTCTGGCCCGCCCTCCCCCCACCACGCGCAACCGAGGGCATATAAGCGCAGCACGGAGGCGCGCGGGCCCGTTGTCAAGGCAGCACCGGACGCCGCGCCGCACCTAACCTCCACGCACGCCGCTCCGCTACCGCTACCGCTACCGCCATGGCCCGCACAAAGCAAACGGCCCGCAAGTCCACCGGCGGAAAGGCGCCGCGCAAACAGCTCGCCACCAAGGCGGCGAGGAAGAGCGCGCCCGCCACCGGAGGCGTCAAGAAGCCCCACCGCTACAGGCCGGGCACCGTCGCCCTGCGAGAAATCAGGCGCTACCAGAAGAGCACAGAGCTGCTCATCCGCAAGCTGCCATTCCAGCGCCTAGTGCGCGAGATCGCCCAGGACTTCAAGACCGACCTGCGCTTCCAGAGCTCCGCAGTCATGGCCCTGCAGGAGGCCAGCGAGGCCTACCTCGTCGGCCTCTTCGAAGACACCAACCTGTGCGCAATCCACGCCAAGCGCGTCACCATCATGCCCAAGGACATCCAGCTCGCGCGCCGCATCCGCGGCGAGCGCGCCTAAACCGCGCCGCGGCACCGCACCGCACAAACAAAAACGGCCCTTTTCAGGGCCACTAACATCTCTCCGTCGCGAGCAAACTTTGTCGGTCGCCTGCCTCTCGCCCCGCAACCCAAAAACAAAAACCACCACTTCCCGTCCGTCCGCCACACCCGCTCACTCTGCCTGCCTGCTAGCAGCGCGCAACAATCACACATCATCCCTCCCCGGCGCTCCAAGCGCACAATACCCAACGGCCGACGTCACACCGCACGGCTGGCTGGCTGGCCGGCCGCCCGCCGCTTTCGTTTCGAAAACAAAAAAAAAACCCGCACTCCACTCCGACGGCCAACGGCCAGGCAGGCGCGCTCGCTCGCTCTACACGCCGCCGAAATCCCCGCCGACTCCTTCCACATCTCAACGTGCCCCCCGTTGCAAAACATAACACACACAAAGGAACAAAACAAAGACCAGACACGACTCGACAAGACAGACATCCGAGAAGAACGAACGCAGGCAAGCCATCCAACGTATTCAAACAAAACAACGTGACAGAAAACCAACCGTCGGCCGCCGCCACAAACACGGCGACAATCAACCACGACAACAACAACACCGCTTACCGCTACCGCCGCCCACACCCGCCACCGACCCCCGCAATCCAACCACCACGGCACGCAAACAGCATCCCCACGGGCATACAGACAGACACCCACACCAAACGCAACACGACAATCAAAACCTTCCCCGACGTGCTTTGATGGCCCTGAGAAGGGCCGTTTTGGGCCGCGCGTCTCTTGCGCGCCACTAGACGACGACGGGGGGTGGGGACGACGGAGTCAAGCGCCAAACCCTTCCTTTCCCATCTCTTTCTCCTCTACTCTACTCTACTTCTTCTTCTTGGGCGAAGCCTTCGCCTTAGACGGCGTCGTCGCCTTCTTCGGGCGCGGCGCCTTCGGCTTCTTCGTCGGAACCTTGGCGGCCTTCTTCGCCTTCGACGGCGACTTGGCCTTGGCCGGCTTGGCCGCAGCCGCCTTCTTCGCACCCGCGGGAGCGGCCGACGCCGCAGACGCCTTCTTGGCGGCGCCCGCCTTCCGACCGGTCGCCGCCTTCACGCCACCAGCCTTCTTTGCGCCGGCCGCACGGGCGCCCTTCTTCTCCTTGCTGGCCGGAGCGGCGCGCTTCTTCTTGGCACCGCCAGCACGAGCCTTGCCGCCCTCGGCCGCCCCCCCGCCGCCGGCGCCGGCAAGCTTGAACGAGCCGGACGCGCCCTTCCCCTTCGTCTGCACCAGCTCGCCCGCCACGACGGCCGACTTGAGGTACTTCTTGATAAACGGCGCCAGCTTCTCCGCGTCCAGCTTGTAGTGCGCGGCTATGTACTTCTTGATCGCCTGCAGCGACGACCCGCCGCGCTCCTTCAGACTCTTGATGGCGGCCGTCACCATCTCAGAGGTGCGCGGGTGCGCAGGCTTGGCGCGCGGCTTCTTCGCAGACGACGCAGACTTGGCCTTCTTCGTAGTGCCGGTGGCGGCGGGTGCCGCAGCAGTCTCGTTCGTAGCCGCCTGATCTGCCATTTCGACGACGCGCGTAACACACAGCGAGAGCGAGCGGGACGGCAGGCACGCAAGCACAGCACAGCAGCAGAGCAGAGAATCACAAGGCCCAGCCAGTGTCGCGGGCGGGCGCGGACGGCCGAGAGAGCGGCCGCCACTCTGCGCGCCGCCGCGCCGCGCCTCCCGCGCTTGCTACCGCCCAACGTCCGACAGCCTGTGCGGAGCAGCCCCAAACCTGCGCCACAACCGCCCGCGCCTTTCAAACCACCGAGGATGGGGCTACACACAGCCACACCACAGTCGCCAACCAGTCGCCACGGCAGCGCCGCAAACCACGGCCAAACTGCAGCTACCGCGCGCTACAGCCTGGGTCGGCCCGCCGAGAATCGCCGCCCCCGCCCAAATGCCGCCCCCACAGCCCCAGCCGACGACCCGCCACAATGGCCAAACCTTCGGCAAAACTCCCACACCGTCGCCGCGGCAGCCCGGCCAGCGCGGCCGGCGCCACAGCCACACAAGCCGAGGCGTGCGGCGATGACGGCCGTGCAAACGCGCCTCCGCCGCCCCATCGCCTTCCGTCGCCCTCCCGCCGTTTCCCGATCGGCCCGCAGCCGTCGGGCCACATCGCGCGCCGTCCTCCTCCTCTCGCCCGCCAACATTCACAGCCGTTTCTCAACAATTGCCCGCCGCAAACGGACGCCGCCTGCGCAACAGGCGCCGCCGCCCCTCGCCGCTTCCGACCCACAACCCCTCGACCGAGGCAAACCGCAATCCGAATCTACAGACCAACCCAATCTGCCGTCAAGCACACACGACAGCCGACCTTACACGTTACGCGTTACACATTACGTTTACACGTCTACGTTAGGTTAGGTTAGGTGGACGTGGGTTAGGTTAAGGG
Organism: Schistocerca serialis cubense; assembly: GCF_023864345.2. Lineage (NCBI taxonomy): Eukaryota > Metazoa > Arthropoda > Insecta > Orthoptera > Acrididae > Schistocerca > Schistocerca serialis. The sequence goes on from NW_026048498.1 coordinate 155,085, forward strand.
GACTTGGGTTAGGTTAAGCGTCAAACTTAGGTTAAGCATTCAAACACGTCAGGCGTCAGAGGTTAGGTTAGGTTAGGTTACACGTTAGGTTAGGTTAAGGGGTCAGTGCTAGGTTAAGAAGCGTCAAACGTAGGTTAAAAAAGCGTTCAAACGTGAGGCGTGAGCCGGACAGCTTACCTTACGTAGACGTTAGGGGCTCACAGGCTGAGCTCACCTCGCCACACCACAGGTTAGGTTCGGTTCGGTTCGGTTCGCTCGGCTCAGCGTAAAGCGCCGAGGTCAGGGTTACGTTCGTTCACCTTCGGGCGCCACACTTTCGGTTGAAAGGTCGCGACGGGACGACGTCGGCAGGCACGCCGCAAACGAACAAAAACGTACAGACGACGTCGGAAACCGCCGACAGACGGGGGAGCAGCACGACCACGACCAGACACCGAGCGCGAACCAGACACACGCGAACCACCCCCACCGGCCAAAGGGCACCACACAACAACCCAGAGCACCACGTGTCGACACCAGAGCAACCCGCCGCTCACGCGACATGGCTGGCACCGAAGGGCAACCGCCCGCAACTGCGCTTTCCGCGCCGGCCCGGATGCACGTCGTGCTACAACAACACCACTACCGTACACAGCCGCTGTTCACAACATCACTATCAATGGCGCGCCCGCGGCTCGCCGCCGTCGCAGTCGCAGCCCCAACGCCAGCACTTTTGCACCACCATTCACACGCACCGCAACACAGCTCGCCGACACAGCCGAACAAAACAAACACCACACAACAACAACAGCAACAACGCCGCCGCCTCTACTTGTGCCGGCGACCCACCCCGCCGATGGCGCACCTTTCGCCAGCCGGCAATCGACACACACGCACCCACCCACCGGGGCCCAGTGCAAAAAAAAAAACACACAAAAACAAAAAAACAAAACAACACAAACGACACGGGAAGCGCACACCGCCACTTCGCGCGCACGCCACCAACCAGTCGTCGTCTCAAAATAACAAACACAAACAAAATAAACTAACAACTAGGGCAACACAAAACAAAAACGCCTCGCACGAACCGCCCACAAAAAGGACAAGCACACGCACAGCCTCTGCTGACGACCACGACGCAGCGGCACGCTGCTCCTGTCCCGCGCCCCGCGCCCCACTCGATTTACAACTCACGCGACACCGTCAACGACGGGCTCGCTTCCCGCAACCTACCACCTTTCCGCCACGACGCACAGCCCCAGCCCCACCCGACGACTGCACTTTCACCACCGCCTCCCCCTTCCCCCCCAAAACACACACACACACACACACACACAGCCAGCCAAAAACGCACTCGCGACCCACACATGCACGTGCATCGGCACACGCCAACCAGTCAACGTCGACAACCACACGCCACGCAAGGCTCGAAACGAAAACGAAACCGGCGTCCTTCCACGTTGCCATCAAGCTACGCGACACAAGACACAAGGAACCAACACAACAGCCGGCCCCACTAATTCCCACTCTCACGCCGCAAAAAGCACACCGAAACCGCCAAACACGCACGCACATTCCCCTTCGCACTGACACCACCGACCGGCTCGCTACCACACACCTCTCGGCAGCCGTTTCACGCCAATTCGCCACACAGTCGACAAGCGCCCGCCCTGTACGGCACACGCAACGACGCAGCGCAGCAAAGGGCGCCCGCAACACATACCTCTCCGCCGCCCGACGCGCCAACCGCCACACCACACCGCCAGCCACTCGCAAATTGTGCACTGCCACCAGCCACACGTCCAACACGCCGCGCCGCCTCCGGCCACCCGCCAGGGGGCGCTCACGTCCGCGACAACAGCGCGGCCCGCCGGGCCGGGCCGAACCGAACCGAGCCGCCGCTGCTCTGCACTCGGCACGGCCACACCCTGCTGCAGACCGGGCTCGTCCCTCTGTACGCGTCTGCCTGCGCATCAACACAACACGACCTTTTTTTTTTTTCTCTCTCTCTCTACCGCCATCCCTTCTTCTCGCGTTTTACTCGTTGTTGCAGCAGCGGCGCACACCTACACATCCACAGCCCCAGCCGAGCCGGCCTCACCTCAGGGCCCGCCGCCAGCGTCTCCTCCTCGGGCACAGGTGCGGTGCTGTGGCCGCCCATCCAACCGCATTGCTGGCCGTCCAGCCACCAGGCGTTCCCACTGCCGCGAGCCACGCCGCGCACCGACCCTGCTGCAGAAAACGAAGCATAGCCAGAGACCGACCGATACACAAAGCAAGCCGTCGCCTCGCCTCTTGTCCTTCCTGCCTTCCTTCCGCCCCCGCCCTTCTCACACCACCGCCTCTCCACTTTCGCCCCCCCCTCCTTTTTTTTTTTTTTTTTTTTGTTTTCTTCTTTCTTTCTTTGGCCCTCTCTCCTTCCCGCCATGGCGGTTACGGCACCGCCTGCAGCGGCAGATTTTTTGCGCCCACACGCCTACTCCTACCACCATTAACCTTGCCCTGCCCTGCCCTGCCCTGCCCTGCCCTGCCCTGCCCATCAACGTCGCAGTCGAACCGACGCTTGCCAACACACTGCCCACGTTCCTTTCTCTTTTCGGCCTACGCCCATTACGCGCCGCCGCCACAGCACCTTCCCTTCCCACAACACACCGACGTCATCACACGCACCCAAAACAGGGGCCACGACCGTGTTCCTCGCCCACTCCCATCCCGCACGGTACGCACATTCCCAACTACTACCGCGCACCCTCCCTTTCCAATCTGTGTGTCTCTGTGTCTGTGTCCTGTCCGCGCGTGACGCCTCTCAACATCCGCCGTCCCCCGTCCCGTTTTCGCCCCCATGCCGTCGTCGCGCCGCCTCCGCCCCTGTCCGCCCCGCACCACACCATACACCGCTGCTTGTCCCGGCCGTTGCCACCAAAGGCGCCGACCGCAAACGCGCCACGCCGCAGCCCCCGTGCGTCTCGCGCTCGCTTGCATCTCCGTGCCGACGCTGCCTCTCTTCCCGCTCGCACTCGACCTCGACAACACAGTCTTTGGCTCCGCCACTGCGTGTTCCGGTGGTACGCACGCTGCAACACGTATGTATTCATTACCAGAGCGATGGCGAGGCATGACAGCATCTCTGTCTGACCAGAGAGTTCTTTATCGCTGCTAGTCGGCGCTTGGACCGCGCCAGACGACAGTAGTGGCACGCACCGGGTCGCCAGGAACAGTTGTTATATATATATATTGTAGCGCGAGTCGGGAGAGGTAGTAGTCGGTCGACAGTAGTAGCGGGTGGACGGTTGTACTGAGCGGGCGTCGGCGGCGTGCTCTGCTCGTCTCGCGACTCTGGTCACGGTTCGGGACGATGTATAGTCTATTGTGTTATAATCAAAAGGTGGTGTGACGCTGCATTGCGCAAATCTGATAACGTATGTTCATTGTACTTATTTTGTTCAACAACAAAAGCCCCACTATTACTTTTTTTCTAAAGTAACTTTTGTCTCTTAACGAAAAACATTCACTTTTTAAAGACTACTTCCTATGGCATTTCCCTCCAAGGAGTGCAATTAATTACCAGCCAGCACTCATTCATTGCACACAGCTGTGTAAGGGGTATCTACAATTGAGGAGCGGATATAAATGCAATTTTTTGTTTTTTTTTTTGTTTTTTTTTTTTTTTTTTGTGTGTGTGTTGTAACCTCCCAGCAACATTTAAAATAATGGACAATGTTATTTACGGATGCTAATGGACATTGCGCTAATTGTAACCTCGCCCACAATGAGAGGTATTGAAAATGGCAACAAAAATGTGAAATTCGCAATCTGACTCAAATATAAAGTCTTCACACAACATTTAAAAACGTCCGTTCAGTGACAAGAAACTTCAATTAAACCGAAATATCGGTCTTTGGCCCTGTGCAAAACAATCAGAATTAATGTCTTACCTCCGAATAAATGGATGTCACATTTCTGCTCTGGTTGTTGCGCAGCGCTTGGAGGAACTGCATTGCAAATAATAATATTCTCTTTTTTTGTGATTTTAGTGACATTTTTCTTCAAAGAAGTGGAATGAAATGTGAAGTGCAACGAACTCTTTAGTTCAATAAACAATTAAATGTTTGAAAAATGCTTTTGAAATAAAAATTATTACTGGGGAACTTGTTGGAGAATAATTACAATAAATACAATTTTTCATTATCTAATGATTATATTAATTAACAGTATACCTTATTCACCATCTTGACCAGTGTTGCCGACCGCCTACATCACACAACCGCACTCGGCTGCTACTACTGACCGACCGCTCTGCATGACGACTATTAGCGTACTGCACGCGACGACTACTGACAGAGTACAGCCCTCAACTACACAGAGCTACGGACTCGCAACGACTACTGACTGACTGACTGACTGAGAACCGCTCGCAACACTCGCGCAGTCCAGCGCAAACTCTCTGGTCACAGATGCTACAATGTCTCGCCATCGCTACTATGTTACATACGTGTTTCAGTGTCTTTTTCATTGGGGTAACGATCTTTGGCTCTTTTTATTCTGAATACAGGGCCAAAGGTCAACGCTGCTGCCCTTATACAATTTATCAGGTTTCATTATGTCTGTTGCAATGTTACATACGGTTCACTCTTTCATTAATATTATCGTTGGGTTTGTTTTGTAGGGACGTTAACATTCTGGCACATTTTTATTATCATCGGACTCTCTGCTATTTGTGCAGGGAGGTTATACCTGGGTCCATTTCCATTTCCATTTACATTTTAATATTGATAGACTTTTTGTTTTCTTGTTGTTTTTCCTTCTTTTTTTTTTTTTTTTTTGTTGTTTTTTTTTTGTTTTGTTTTTCCCGCTCTCACCACCACCGCCGCATCACGCCTTCCGTTTTCTTGGTTTCTTTTCTGTTCTTCAACTGCTTCAACATCACCGCGCCCCATTTCCACACCACAGCCATCAGCCTCCAAGACGGGCGGGCGCAGTGTGCCATTTCCGGCGCACAAGCACACCCGTACGGTACCCTCCTCGCCCCCACGCCACCAACAACACAGCGACCACGCGGCTTTCAGGCATGGCACGGCACGGCACCGGCGAAATGCGCCGCCCCCGCCCCTCCGCGCATCCGTCCGTCTCGCCACGTTCACTGACAGCCGCGTCTGCGGCTACACCACGACAACCACAACACAACACCGCTCCCCTCCCTGGCAACTCACATTGTTTTTCTCCTCCTCTTTTGCACAAACCACAACGCCGAGCACAGGCGCAAGCCACCCACACCGCGCCCCTCCCCGTCCCGTCTTTGGCCGCCGCTCCTCGTTTCCTCGTTTGCCCCCTCCCATCTCCCGAAATGCCATGCCAGCAGCGTTACGCATGCCCCTCCCCTGTCCACACAACACTACCGCCTAACGAACAGCCTTCCGGGCCACATGCAGGGCACGCCCACCTCCAAACACTGCCAATTCACGGACGCACGCACGCACGCACGCACGCACGCACACACACACACACACACACACACACACACACACACACACACACACACTCACTTTCTCGACACCTTTCTGTACGGAGGGTGCGTCATCTCGACCGTGACAGAGTGACGGCAACTATCGACGATCCATTTCCCCCCACTGGTAAAACATGTCCACTAACACCTACATACATCATTCAAGTACACAGACAATAGCATACACACAATGGGAGGGCACACGAACATGGACGGCACGGCACTGTCATACACTCTTCCTCAGAACCATATCAACAAACGTTACGTACATCCGGGAAAGCGAAAGCGAACGCGAAAGCGAAAGCAAAAGCAAAGGCAAAGCCCAATGCAGCCGTCAAAGGTAACGTTCACCACGGCAGACACTTGCAGCCGCGCCGCCGTTAAACGCATTTCAGTGCGGCTCCAATACGCCTCCGACACGGGAACGTTCCGTTGCTCTACGAATGCGTTTCTCCCCTTTTTCCCTTCCCCCCCTCCTTGCACTCTTGCCTCATTCCTCACGTTCTGCCCGGACATTCGACCGATCAAAGTCAACCTTTCGTTACCGTTCTCAGCGCGACGGTGTACAACAGTATGACGGGTGTGCCCACGACTTCGGTTCAGTTGCGTGACGCCGGTCTATCGCGCCGATCGACAGTTACTCAGGGGGCGACGGATCGGACCACGTCACCGACACACAAAACACTTTCAAAACAAACAAATACATACCGGATGGACACAGACAAACACGTGTACAGACATTCGCCAAACAAACGACCGCCGCCGCCGTCGTCGCGCTTACTGTATACTGCACTGGACACGCGTGCATCTTGAATGACGACATCGGTGTGCGTGCGTCGTACGCAATCAGTCAGACACGGCTATCAAACATCAGAGTCGAATGGTACATCATCGTGCGTGTCGCCGTACACGTACAGTACAATACAACAACAATGCGTCTTAATGGCACGTTCATTTCAACGTCACTCACACACCTCCACGCTGCAGTTACGTCGCACCATTGTCAAACTCGGCGTACAGCAAAGGGAATAGTGGGCGGCAAAAAAAAAAAAAAAAACCAAACAAAAACATTTCACATTTCACCCTCGCCATGTATGATGTGCAAACAAAACAAACCCGCAAACGGCCGTCGTTACGGTGACACAAAAGTCGCCGATCGCACTGTCCCCCCTCGCAGACGGGTAACACACACACACACACCAACAACACCAATGGGTCAAAAACCACGCCAACGAGGCGTGCCACCATTCCACGCCACGGCGACCAACCTCGTGGCCGTACCCCGCGCAACACGCTTTGACGCGCCCCCCCCACCCACAATCAAAATGCACACATACATCACAGCCGTCCACACAAACAACAACAACAACAATTCCGCCCTTCCCGCAAAAGGCAAGTTGGTGGCCCTGAAAAGGGCCGTTTTGCCGCTCTCGCAACGGACGAGCCTTCTCCATCCTTCCTTCCTTCCATTCCAGAGCCACCCCCTTACTTGGAGCTCGTGTACTTGGTCACCGCCTTCGTGCCCTCGCTCACGGCGTGCTTGGCCAGCTCGCCAGGCAGCAACAGCCGCACAGCGGTCTGGATCTCGCGGGACGTGATGGTCGAGCGCTTGTTGTAGTGCGCCAGGCGAGAAGCCTCGGCCGCAATGCGCTCGAAAATGTCGTTCACGAAGCTGTTCATGATGCTCATCGCCTTCGACGAGATGCCCGTGTCAGGGTGCACCTGCTTCAGCACCTTGTAGATGTAGATGGCATAGCTCTCCTTCCTCTTGCGCTTCTTCTTCTTGTCGCCCTTCGAAATGTTCTTCTGCGCCTTGCCAGCCTTCTTGGCGGCCTTCCCGCTAGTCTTGGGCGGCATCTCGAACCAACGTACGGCAGCAGCAACACCAGTAGCAAGCGCTCCGCTCTAGTCAGCGTCTCCCCACACAGTGGCACCCGCCGCCAGCCGCCGCCGCACCTTTACCAGCTCGCCCTGTTGCGGCCGCCGACCAATGGGGCGCGCGCGCAACCGGCCGCCGCACCCGAGCCCATAAAGCACCCCCACCCCGGCCCTCTACTACAAACTCCCCCTCACACTTCCCCAAAGAGGGGAAAGTATTAGATGTAAGCAGCAGCAGGCATTCCCGCTCACGCCGCGGAGAGTACACGTTAGTTCGTTGTCGCTGTTGGTTATCGTGATGTCGGGACGCGGAAGTGGACGCAAAGCTGCTGCCTTGGCTGAGTTGCTGCTCACGTTAGCAGGACCTGCCGGGAAGAAGAAGAAGAAGTCTACACCGCAGTGCTTTCGCTGCCAAAAGCTTGGCCACGTCGCCAAGCACTGCAGCGGAGCAGTCGCGTGTTTGAAGTGTGCGCAAGCGCACGACACACGCGACTGCAAGAAGCAGAAGGACGCCCCCAGCACCTGCGCCAACTGTGGTGGCGCACACGCGGCTAACGCCCGTTCCTGCGCCTACAGGAGAAATTGGCGCGGACCAGAGAAGACGCAGAAGCAAGTGACCACCACACACGAAGAGGTGGTCACTCGCACAGAAGACGTCATCACCAGGCGCCTCAACGACGCCGTAGAAGAAGCCATGTCCGCCTTCAAATCCGCCATGGCGGAAGAGAGGGCGGCCATGCTGGCGGAACTGGGCGAGGCTCGGCGTCAGATTGCTGAGCTGACGCAGGAGCTTCGCTCAGCCAAGGCAGCTTCCGCCACAGCGGTCGACACCGCCAGCCAGACGACTCCTCCACGAGAGAAGAAGTTTGCGACGGTGGCCACGCAGACCGACGTGCCTGCCGAAGGGGAGCCCAAGACGGACACCGAGGCAGCAGCGCACGAAGACGAGTGGGAAGAAGTCCCATTCCTCCCGCTTCCGGACATGTACAGCGCAAGCGCTGTGACGCAGAAGATCGCTGCATCGCTTCGCGACGGTACTTACCCCCACCACGACAACCCTTATCCCTTCGTTCCTCCTAACCATCCTAAACCACAACTCCCGCATCGCCCACTCGGGTATCCTGAAGGCCTTCTGGGTCTTTCTAGGGAGGAGTTCAATCTGATTGACTCCTACCCTATCTTCACAGATGCGCAGATGCGCTGTATCATCATCGCTCTCGTCAACGGGGAGTATGATAAAGCGGGATGCATTTTGCACAACATCCCAACCGAGGAAGGACCCTCAACAACAGCAAAGAAAAAGAAGAAAAGTCGTCACACCGACAAGTACAGGAAGTAGGTCATCGGCACTCCTTGCCAGTACAGAGAAACCTACCAGTACAGACAGAAGATCCACCCAGATTCCCAGGGGAGTAAAGGCCAAACGGCCACAAACTTCCAACAGAACATCCTCACAGTGAGGAAGTCACAAAAGGAGAGCAGGAGGCCCTCTACAAACAAGACTGACAAAACTCAGAGCAAGATACGGCTCACACATCCTACACAAACGACCCGACATGGAAGACATTCTGACGACCAAGCCACGCACAGCAAGACGCCCAAAAAAGAAATACATTTACCCGGCGCGTACAGTAGCACAAAATACAACAACTGAGTTCCCCGACTTAGCACCCACAATGACACTACTGACAGAAGGCGAAACAACCCCACTCCACCTAGACAAAAGACAATAGCACAGCGACAATGACCCAGTGCACCACGACAGCCCCTCACACTCAACACACAACACACCCCATAGAATAAAACACAATAACATTAAGGAAACCATAGACAAGATAAGAACTATTGTTAACAAAAAAAAAAAAAAAAAAAAAAAAAAAAAACCAGCTCCAAGTACCACCAAAGGGAAAGGAGAATATGTAAAACTAGAATAAGGCAAAAAACATTGTAGCAACCAGCTCCAAGTACTACAAAACAGGAAAGGAGAACATGTAAACATTAGTATTAAGAATAGACTAAGCTAGAATATATCATCTAAAACAACATACTCCATCACCAAGAAGTATCACACAGGGAAAAACAATGTAAACGCTGTTAAAAATAAATCCCCCATTAGAATAATGTGTCACTTCCAGATATAAACTAATCCAATTATAAACTAAATTAAATTAAGTAAACAATTAGTTCATTAAGTTAGGCATATTGCAAAACATGTTCAGTTAATACATAACAAAATCAATCTATATTCTAAAAAAAAAAAAAAAAAAAAAAAAAAACGTAAAATTAAGGATTCTCAATATAAGATAATAGCATGTAATCAGATATACAAGCAAAATGGAAATAAATAAAATAAAAATGTACCCTATGGCTGATAAAGGGCAAACAGACAAGCCCTAAAACAGCCCGCCTTCTCCCCTTAGGAGAAGGAATGAAAAGTGCTAAAAAAAAAAAAAAAATAAAAAAAAATAAAAAAAAAAAAAAAAAAAAAAAAGCTGCGCCGGCACGCACTCCGCTGCTCGACTCGCTGCCGCTCGCACCGGTCGTTTTCGTTTCCGTTTCGTGTGCACCGTCGCTAGCCCATCGCCATGTCCGGACGCGGAAAGGGAGGCAAAGTCAAGGGCAAGTCAAAGTCCCGCTCAAGCAGGGCCGGGCTCCAGTTCCCGGTCGGCAGAATCCACCGCCTCCTGCGCAAGGGAAACTACGCAGAGCGCGTCGGCGCCGGGGCGCCCGTCTACCTCGCCGCCGTCATGGAGTACCTCGCGGCTGAGGTGCTCGAGCTGGCCGGAAACGCGGCCCGCGACAACAAGAAGACGCGCATCATCCCGCGCCACCTGCAGCTTGCCATCCGCAACGACGAGGAGCTCAACAAGCTCCTGTCGGGCGTCACCATCGCACAGGGTGGTGTCCTGCCCAACATCCAGGCCGTCCTGCTGCCAAAGAAGACCGAGAAGAAGGCCTAAAGGAGGCCAGGCAATCGCAGCGCCGCGTGCTCCCCTGCACGCAACGCGCTTTGCCGGCTCGGCCCACAACAATCGGCCCTTTTCAGGGCCACCACACAAACCTACGTCCAAAGCAAAATTTCAGTCGTCCTCGCCGCACCTTGTTTTGTTTTAACTTTGCACTGTCACAGCACAGCCGCCGCCGGCGCACGTCCGCCATCTTGTCGTCCACACAGCCCGTGTGGCCCAACACACACACACACATTTTGCACGGTCGCAGTCGCCTTCCAAACCGACAACGGCAGCAATAATGACCATTGTTAAAGGGAGGCGTGTCGACACACCGCCCTCCACTCCCGCGCGCAACGGCCGTCGACACGAACGAAACAGCTGATCCGGCCGCCTATGCCCACACGCCTTGCCTCGGAAACCCCAACGCCGCCGCAAACAAACACACAGAGCCAAACCACGCAAGCAAATAATCACCGCCTCTCGCACAACAACACACAGCCCGCCATCTCCGTCGCGATCGATACAAAGACACACAAACGAAGCAGCTCCACACACAGCCAGCCACATGACACGTTTCCTTTCCTTCTCCCCTCCCAGTCACATCACGTCGCTCAAACGGAAAGAAAGAAAGAAACAAACAAACACACGCAGCAACAACACAGACTCTTTCGCACTTTTCAACTTCCGAACAGTGTGGTGGCCCTGAAAAGGGCCGTTTTCTAGTCTCTCCCACCCACAAGCACGGCCGCGGGAAGGCCAGCGCCCGCTGCGACGCAGCCTAACCGCCGAAACCGTACAGGGTGCGCCCCTGCCTCTTCAGGGCGTACACCACGTCCATGGCCGTCACAGTCTTGCGCTTGGCGTGCTCAGTGTACGTCACCGCGTCGCGGATCACGTTCTCCAGGAACACCTTCAGCACCCCGCGGGTCTCCTCGTAGATCAGACCAGAGATGCGCTTCACGCCGCCCCTGCGAGCCAGGCGGCGGATGGCGGGCTTCGTGATGCCCTGGATGTTGTCGCGCAACACCTTGCGGTGCCGCTTGGCGCCACCCTTGCCGAGCCCCTTTCCTCCCTTGCCGCGGCCTGTCATCCTTCCTTCCTCGGGCAAAGCAAAACGTGCACAAACAGCAGCTGCAGCGGCTGGCGAGTCGGCTACGGTCTGCGCCCAGCGCGCCCGCCGCCCCCCTATATAGACTCTGGCCCGCCCTCCCCCCACCACGCGCAACCGAGGGCATATAAGCGCAGCACGGAGGCGCGCGGGCCCGTTGTCAAGGCAGCACCGGACGCCGCGCCGCACCTAACCTCCACGCACGCCGCTCCGCTACCGCTACCGCTACCGCCATGGCCCGCACAAAGCAAACGGCCCGCAAGTCCACCGGCGGAAAGGCGCCGCGCAAACAGCTCGCCACCAAGGCGGCGAGGAAGAGCGCGCCCGCCACCGGAGGCGTCAAGAAGCCCCACCGCTACAGGCCGGGCACCGTCGCCCTGCGAGAAATCAGGCGCTACCAGAAGAGCACAGAGCTGCTCATCCGCAAGCTGCCATTCCAGCGCCTAGTGCGCGAGATCGCCCAGGACTTCAAGACCGACCTGCGCTTCCAGAGCTCCGCAGTCATGGCCCTGCAGGAGGCCAGCGAGGCCTACCTCGTCGGCCTCTTCGAAGACACCAACCTGTGCGCAATCCACGCCAAGCGCGTCACCATCATGCCCAAGGACATCCAGCTCGCGCGCCGCATCCGCGGCGAGCGCGCCTAAACCGCGCCGCGGCACCGCACCGCACAAACAAAAACGGCCCTTTTCAGGGCCACTAACATCTCTCCGTCGCGAGCAAACTTTGTCGGTCGCCTGCCTCTCGCCCCGCAACCCAAAAACAAAAACCACCACTTCCCGTCCGTCCGCCACACCCGCTCACTCTGCCTGCCTGCTAGCAGCGCGCAACAATCACACATCATCCCTCCCCGGCGCTCCAAGCGCACAATACCCAACGGCCGACGTCACACCGCACGGCTGGCTGGCTGGCCGGCCGCCCGCCGCTTTCGTTTCGAAAACAAAAAAAAAACCCGCACTCCACTCCGACGGCCAACGGCCAGGCAGGCGCGCTCGCTCGCTCTACACGCCGCCGAAATCCCCGCCGACTCCTTCCACATCTCAACGTGCCCCCCGTTGCAAAACATAACACACACAAAGGAACAAAACAAAGACCAGACACGACTCGACAAGACAGACATCCGAGAAGAACGAACGCAGGCAAGCCATCCAACGTATTCAAACAAAACAACGTGACAGAAAACCAACCGTCGGCCGCCGCCACAAACACGGCGACAATCAACCACGACAACAACAACACCGCTTACCGCTACCGCCGCCCACACCCGCCACCGACCCCCGCAATCCAACCACCACGGCACGCAAACAGCATCCCCACGGGCATACAGACAGACACCCACACCAAACGCAACACGACAATCAAAACCTTCCCCGACGTGCTTTGATGGCCCTGAGAAGGGCCGTTTTGGGCCGCGCGTCTCTTGCGCGCCACTAGACGACGACGGGGGGTGGGGACGACGGAGTCAAGCGCCAAACCCTTCCTTTCCCATCTCTTTCTCCTCTACTCTACTCTACTTCTTCTTCTTGGGCGAAGCCTTCGCCTTAGACGGCGTCGTCGCCTTCTTCGGGCGCGGCGCCTTCGGCTTCTTCGTCGGAACCTTGGCGGCCTTCTTCGCCTTCGACGGCGACTTGGCCTTGGCCGGCTTGGCCGCAGCCGCCTTCTTCGCACCCGCGGGAGCGGCCGACGCCGCAGACGCCTTCTTGGCGGCGCCCGCCTTCCGACCGGTCGCCGCCTTCACGCCACCAGCCTTCTTTGCGCCGGCCGCACGGGCGCCCTTCTTCTCCTTGCTGGCCGGAGCGGCGCGCTTCTTCTTGGCACCGCCAGCACGAGCCTTGCCGCCCTCGGCCGCCCCCCCGCCGCCGGCGCCGGCAAGCTTGAACGAGCCGGACGCGCCCTTCCCCTTCGTCTGCACCAGCTCGCCCGCCACGACGGCCGACTTGAGGTACTTCTTGATAAACGGCGCCAGCTTCTCCGCGTCCAGCTTGTAGTGCGCGGCTATGTACTTCTTGATCGCCTGCAGCGACGACCCGCCGCGCTCCTTCAGACTCTTGATGGCGGCCGTCACCATCTCAGAGGTGCGCGGGTGCGCAGGCTTGGCGCGCGGCTTCTTCGCAGACGACGCAGACTTGGCCTTCTTCGTAGTGCCGGTGGCGGCGGGTGCCGCAGCAGTCTCGTTCGTAGCCGCCTGATCTGCCATTTCGACGACGCGCGTAACACACAGCGAGAGCGAGCGGGACGGCAGGCATGCAAGCACAGCACAGCAGCAGAGCAGAGAATCAGCCGCGTGAAACTCACGTGCAATTCCTTGCACGGTTTTAAGCAGGTTAAGCAGGTTAACTGCTGTTCCTGCGTGTTGAATTCACTAGATGCATGTGGTCCTCTCTTAGTGGTATGTCATCACGAATTCACGTCTGTTGGTCGTCGTCACTGGGTGCTGGGGTTATTCCAGCAACCGGTCTGGCCATCTGGTCGCTGGGCGCCAGTGGAGTTGGTTTCCCAGTCCACTGACCAGCGGGTTCATGGACCTCCACGCCGACTCGTAGAAGTTCCGTGCGAGCGCGCGGAAGCGGCGCTTCAGCATCGGAACTCCCGCGATGTCGTGCAGCATACGGGTGTCGTAGTCCCTTGGCAGGTGGAGCGCCAGCCGAAGGGCTTTGTTCTGCACCCGTTGCAGCGTCTGGACGTGAGTGTCGGCAGCATTTCCCCACACCACGGCCGCGTACTCCAGCACTGGCCTGATTAGTGCTAGGTAGAGCGTGAGGCCGCAGTGGGTGGGCAGTGTCGTCGTGGGGTTGAGGAGGGGGTAGAGCGAGCGCATCCGTCCAAGCGCCCGGCCCCTCAGCTCCCTGATATGTGGACCCCAAGTCAGGCGTCGATCCAGAGTGACGCCGAGGTACTTTCCAGTACGCGACCACGGGATGGGGCCTCCCATGATCCGCACTGGCGGCAGCGCGACGGGAATGCAGCGGCGAGTAAACACCACCGCCTGGCTCTTCCCTGCGTTGAACTTGAGCCGCCATTTGGTGGCCCAGGCTCCAATCTCATTGCAGGAGAGCTGCAGGCGGCGGCGCATCAACTGCGCGCTCATGCTGCGCGTGTACAGCGCGGTGTCATCGGCGTAGAGCGCCAGATGAACCCTCGGCGTCGTCTTCGGGACGTCAGCGGTGAAGAGGGAGTACAGCAGGGGGCCAAGGACGGACCCCTGCGGCACTCCGGCACGTATGTGGCGCGCCGTCGACATGCCGCCGTCGGCACGCACATGGAATGTGCGCCCTCGCAGATATGACTGGAGAAGGCGGACGTACGACACGGGTACCCCCTGTACCAGCAGCTTATACAGGAGGCCGTCGTGCCACACGCTATCAAAGGCCTTGGAGACGTCGAGTAGTACCGCCCCAAGGTACTCGCGTCTCTCCAGGGCCGCCATCGCCTGCTCCACCAGTCGCAGTAGTTGGTGCTGCGTCGAGTGCCCACTGCGAAAGCCAAACTGCTCGTCAGGAAGCAGGCCTTCTTCACTGACGTGGCGCTGTAGCCGTTTGGCGAGTATCCTCTCGAAGGTCTTCGAGAGGGAGGGCAGCAGGCTTATTGGGCGATAGTTCTGCGCCAGCCTGAGGTCCTTGCCAGCCTTCGGAATGGCGACCACCTCAGCGTGTTTCCACGCATCGGGGTAGGCGCCTGTGCGGAGGATGGCGTTAAAGATCGATGTGACGGTACGCACTGCTTCCGGTGGCAGCTTCTTCAGCAGTGCGTTGTCGATCTTGTCGCACCCCCCCGCCTTCCTGGGCTGTAAGGAGTCAAGGTGGTGTTGAACTTCCTCTGCAGTGGTTGGCTCGATGACGTCGTCCGCCTCCTGATGGGTCAGGTACAGCGGAAGCCGCTCTTGCACCTCCTGGATGGTGTCTTCGTCGACAACATCGTCCACGGTGGAGAAGTTCTCGGCGAAGGTGTCCGCGAGCACGCTGGCCTTCATGTCCGGCTCTGCGACGACGTCACGGCCAACTTGAAGCGGCGGGATGCGCTGCCCCTTGCGCAGGAAGCTCCTGGTCATGGCCCAGGCGCTTCCGTCATCGATCCTGAGCGTGGCTATTCTGCCAGCCCAGTCCCGATTACGGTGGTGGCCGACGGCCGCCGAGATCTCCCGGCGCAAGCGGTTTAGCAGCCGCTTGGTGACGGGGTTTCTCGTGATCTGCCACTCACGGAAAACCCGGTTCTTCTGACTGATCAACGCCAGGATGTCCGGCGGAAGCTGTTTGGAGTTGTCCCTCGGCTTCCGCGGTCCTCGCGGCGCTGCTGCATCTGCCGCCGCAAGTGTGTAGTGGGTGAATGCTGCTAGTGCTGCATCCACCCCCTCCTCGTCAGGATCAGGTGTGGCTGCGACCGTCTCTGCCAGGTGCTGCTGGAAGTGCGCCCAGTCGGTGTTGAGGCGGGCGCAGCGGTTCTCAGGAGGCGCCGTACCGTCTGTGTCCAGGTCGAAGATCACTGGCAGGTGATCGGAGGACAGGGCACAGCGAGTGCTCGCGATCGCGTTGTGTGCTGCCCCTTTCACAATCGCGATGTCGAGCACGTCGGGACGGCCGCGCGCCGGGTAGTGCGTCGGGTCGAAGGGACCCAGCACCACGGCGTCATGGTCGTTGACGACCCGGAGGAGCCGTCTGCCGCTGGTGGTGGTGACCCTGGAGTTCCACTCCGGGTGTTTTGCATTGAGATCGCCGCCGATGAACAGGTTCCCGCGCATCGACAGCAGCGTCTCAATGTCCCCGGAGTTGAGGTGTCCTGACGGCTTCCGGTAGGCCGCCACGAATGTTACGTGGCCCACGGAGGTGTTGACCACGACGCCGGTCGTCTCCAGGGTTGGCGTCACCGGGAGCTGCACCTGGTGGTGGCGCAACGACGTCTTCACGTACACCGCCGTTCCGCCGCCGTGGGTGACCCGGTCGGTGCGGTAGCAGCGGAAGTTTGCCGCCCGCACGTTCACGCCCGGCTTCAGCCAAGTTTCTGTGACGAGACAGACGTCCACATGTTCGTCTCGCAGAAACTGGCGGAATTCTCCCGCTTGGGAGCGAATGCTGTTTGCGTTCCACACGCAAACGGTTAGACCTTGGATGTGTCTATCCATGTTTGGGTGTGGGAACAGCTGATGTGGTGGTGGCCTGGGCGGCCGACTGCACTGCAGATGCAATCATCTGCGGGAGTTGTTGCAGGAGCAGCTTGAAATCCTCTCTCAAGGCCCTGACTTCGTCCGCGACGCTCGCTGCGGATGTAAAGTCAGTGCTGGGAGAGGATGCTGGCTCCTGCGCTCGAACGACCGCTGGCTCACGGCCAGGGCGCTCCCTCCGCCGTCCGCGCCGGCGGCCGACCCTGGCTGGCGCTGGGTGCTCTCTCGGCGGTCCGCGCCCGCGCACGGCTACCGCCGCTGGCGCAGGCTCTGGCTGGTGCTCTCTCGGCGGTCCACGCCCGCGCACGGCTACCGCCGCTGGCGGAGGCTCAGGCTGGCGCTCTCTCGGCGGTCCGCGCCCGCGCACGGCTACCGCCGCCTGCGCAGGCTCCGGTTGACTGCCACGCCCCTGGACGTCAGTGGGGGCGGCAGGACGCTGCTCAGCTGATCTGGCGGTGGCAGCGGATGCGTAGCTCCTTCCGTTTTGCACCCGCGCGGAACGCGCCGGCTGTCCTCTTCTTGCAGCGCGCCGGAAGGCAGTGCAGCCGCGGAAACACGCCACATGCTTTTCGCCGCAATGGCAGCATGTGGGCGCGTCCGTCCGCGGGATTTTGCACTCCCGACTGGGATGCTCCCCAGCGCATTTCACGCAGCGGGGAGGCATCTTGCAGTACTTCGCCACATGGTCCAGGCCCTGGCAATTGAAGCACTGCGGTGGGCCGCGTCTTCTGCGCAGCTTCTCCACGGTGACGCCGACATCAGCCACGTGGGTCACCTGGAATATTTTGCGGTTCTCGACGGTGTCGTCCAGAACCGCCATAAATAGCGGCATGTCGGAGAAGTCCCTGGGTGACTTCATACGCGCCGTGGCGCGTATCGGGAAGCCCAGGTCCTCAAGCAGCTCCCGCAAGTATCCCGGGTCCATACTGAACGGGAGCTTGCGGAACACGACTTTGAGCGTCTTCACCGGCTCCGAGGAGTAGGTGAAGCTGTGTAGCCCTTCTCTCTCTGCGAGGTCCATGACCCCGCGGTAATCTTCTGCCGTCTTGGTGATGACACGGTTCAGATCACGCCCTGCGACTCTGAACGTCACGTTCCCTTTAACGACAGCTTTTACTTTTTCACGAAATTCGCGGAAGTCGCCGGTCCACTTGATGACCACGGGAGGTGGAGGGGGCGACTTCTGCTGTTGCTGCTGCTGGCTGTCCATGGGCTCACTGGCATCATTGGAGAGGCCAGCGAACCGGTTGCCGGTGTGCACCGCCGACTGTTGCGCAAGCACCACAGCCCTGGCTGTGTGCTTGCGGGAGGGCTGCATGAAACCCTCGTCGTCCACGGTCGGGTGAAGGGTCCTGGATCCCTTCCGCGACGCCTTCCGCTGGGTGCGGAGCGTGGGCGCGCTACTAGGCGTGCTAGTGGCGGACCTCTTGCTGTGTGTTTCCGCGCTCGCGTCAGCTGGCCGCTTACGCGAGTGCTGCGTCTCTTTCATGGTATCCGGAGATGGTTTAGCGCCTGGGATGAGGCCCATCAGGAAGGCGAGCTGCCTTTCCGCCTCCGGCGTGTGGGCTGGGTCCCCATGAGGCGCTGTCTCCGCCGAAGTGGTGGCCTCGGGTGCCAAGGCCGTCGGCTGTGGCACGCGTGAGGCCGAGGTTACGGCCGTCGGGCCACCAACATCAAGCGCGCGGGCAAAGGCGTGCAGGGGCATGCCCCCATCCGCCGAAAGTGCGCGCCTGCCTCTCTGGGCAACGCCCGTCCGTCTGGACCGATCGGTCGTAGGTGGGCGGCGGTTTGTGACAGCCGTCGGGGCAAGCCCCGCCGTGCTGCCGACCGCCGCGCCACTCGCTGCCTCAGCCGGAGCTGGGGTCGCATAACGACCGCCCTGGTCCATGCTGCAGTCCATCTCGACGTCCGGTGGCGTCTGCTGGGTTGTTTCCGTTGGGGGGCCGGATGGGGCCGCCGACAGAGCAGGCTCTGCCGAACGGCGATCCGCCACACCCTCCGCTTCCTCACTGCGGTCCACTCGGTACGGCATCACGACTCGGAATGAGCAGCAGAGCAGAGAATCACAAGGCCCAGCCAGTGTCGCGGGCGGGCGCGGACGGCCGAGAGAGCGGCCGCCACTCTGCGCGCCGCCGCGCCGCGCCTCCCGCGCTTGCTACCGCCCAACGTCCGACAGCCTGTGCGGAGCAGCCCCAAACCTGCGCCACAACCGCCCGCGCCTTTCAAACCACCGAGGATGGGGCTACACACAGCCACACCACAGTCGCCAACCAGTCGCCACGGCAGCGCCGCAAACCACGGCCAAACTGCAGCTACCGCGCGCTACAGCCTGGGTCGGCCCGCCGAGAATCGCCGCCCCCGCCCAAATGCCGCCCCCACAGCCCCAGCCGACGACCCGCCACAATGGCCAAACCTTCGGCAAAACTCCCACACCGTCGCCGCGGCAGCCCGGCCAGCGCGGCCGGCGCCACAGCCACACAAGCCGAGGCGTGCGGCGATGACGGCCGTGCAAACGCGCCTCCGCCGCCCCATCGCCTTCCGTCGCCCTCCCGCCGTTTCCCGATCGGCCCGCAGCCGTCGGGCCACATCGCGCGCCGTCCTCCTCCTCTCGCCCGCCAACATTCACAGCCGTTTCTCAACAATTGCCCGCCGCAAACGGACGCCGCCTGCGCAACAGGCGCCGCCGCCCCTCGCCGCTTCCGACCCACAACCCCTCGACCGAGGCAAACCGCAATCCGAATCTACAGACCAACCCAATCTGCCGTCAAGCACACACGACAGCCGACCTTACACGTTACGCGTTACACATTACGTTTACACGTCTACGTTAGGTTAGGTTAGGTGGACGTGGGTTAGGTTAAGGGGACTTGGGTTAGGTTAAGCGTCAAACTTAGGTTAAGCATTCAAACACGTCAGGCGTCAGAGGTTAGGTTAGGTTAGGTTACACGTTAGGTTAGGTTAAGGGGTCAGTGCTAGGTTAAGAAGCGTCAAACGTAGGTTAAAAAAGCGTTCAAACGTGAGGCGTGAGCCGGACAGCTTACCTTACGTAGACGTTAGGGGCTCACAGGCTGAGCTCACCTCGCCACACCACAGGTTAGGTTCGGTTCGGTTCGGTTCGCTCGGCTCAGCGTAAAGCGCCGAGGTCAGGGTTACGTTCGTTCACCTTCGGGCGCCACACTTTCGGTTGAAAGGTCGCGACGGGACGACGTCGGCAGGCACGCCGCAAACGAACAAAAACGTACAGACGACGTCGGAAACCGCCGACAGACGGGGGAGCAGCACGACCACGACCAGACACCGAGCGCGAACCAGACACACGCGAACCACCCCCACCGGCCAAAGGGCACCACACAACAACCCAGAGCACCACGTGTCGACACCAGAGCAACCCGCCGCTCACGCGACATGGCTGGCACCGAAGGGCAACCGCCCGCAACTGCGCTTTCCGCGCCGGCCCGGATGCACGTCGTGCTACAACAACACCACTACCGTACACAGCCGCTGTTCACAACATCACTATCAATGGCGCGCCCGCGGCTCGCCGCCGTCGCAGTCGCAGCCCCAACGCCAGCACTTTTGCACCACCATTCACACGCACCGCAACACAGCTCGCCGACACAGCCGAACAAAACAAACACCACACAACAACAACAGCAACAACGCCGCCGCCTCTACTTGTGCCGGCGACCCACCCCGCCGATGGCGCACCTTTCGCCAGCCGGCAATCGACACACACGCACCCACCCACCGGGGCCCAGTGCAAAAAAAAAAACACACAAAAACAAAAAAACAAAACAACACAAACGACACGGGAAGCGCACACCGCCACTTCGCGCGCACGCCACCAACCAGTCGTCGTCTCAAAATAACAAACACAAACAAAATAAACTAACAACTAGGGCAACACAAAACAAAAACGCCTCGCACGAACCGCCCACAAAAAGGACAAGCACACGCACAGCCTCTGCTGACGACCACGACGCAGCGGCACGCTGCTCCTGTCCCGCGCCCCGCGCCCCACTCGATTCACAACTCACGCGACACCGTCAACGACGGGCTCGCTTCCCGCAACCTACCACCTTTCCGCCACGACGCACAGCCCCAGCCCCACCCGACGACTGCACTTTCACCACCGCCTCCCCCTTCCCCCCCAAAACACACACACACACACACACACACAGCCAGCCAAAAACGCACTCGCGACCCACACATGCACGTGCATCGGCACACGCCAACCAGTCAACGTCGACAACCACACGCCACGCAAGGCTCGAAACGAAAACGAAACCGGCGTCCTTCCACGTTGCCATCAAGCTACGCGACACAAGACACAAGGAACCAACACAACAGCCGGCCCCACTAATTCCCACTCTCACGCCGCAAAAAGCACACCGAAACCGCCAAACACGCACGCACATTCCCCTTCGCACTGACACCACCGACCGGCTCGCTACCACACACCTCTCGGCAGCCGTTTCACGCCAATTCGCCACACAGTCGACAAGCGCCCGCCCTGTACGGCACACGCAACGACGCAGCGCAGCAAAGGGCGCCCGCAACACATACCTCTCCGCCGCCCGACGCGCCAACCGCCACACCACACCGCCAGCCACTCGCAAATTGTGCACTGCCACCAGCCACACGTCCAACACGCCGCGCCGCCTCCGGCCACCCGCCAGGGGGCGCTCACGTCCGCGACAACAGCGCGGCCCGCCGGGCCGGGCCGAACCGAACCGAGCCGCCGCTGCTCTGCACTCGGCACGGCCACACCCTGCTGCAGACCGGGCTCGTCCCTCTGTACGCGTCTGCCTGCGCATCAACACAACACGACCTTTTTTTTTTTCTCTCTCTCTCTACCGCCATCCCTTCTTCTCGCGTTTTACTCGTTGTTGCAGCAGCGGCGCACACCTACACATCCACAGCCCCAGCCGAGCCGGCCTCACCTCAGGGCCCGCCGCCAGCGTCTCCTCCTCGGGCACAGGTGCGGTGCTGTGGCCGCCCATCCAACCGCATTGCTGGCCGTCCAGCCACCAGGCGTTCCCACTGCCGCGAGCCACGCCGCGCACCGACCCTGCTGCAGAAAACGAAGCATAGCCAGAGACCGACCGATACACAAAGCAAGCCGTCGCCTCGCCTCTTGTCCTTCCTGCCTTCCTTCCGCCCCCGCCCTTCTCACACCACCGCCTCTCCACTTTCGCCCCCCCCTCCTTTTTTTTTTTTTTTTTTTGTTTTCTTCTTTCTTTCTTTGGCCCTCTCTCCTTCCCGCCATGGCGGTTACGGCACCGCCTGCAGCGGCAGATTTTTTGCGCCCACACGCCTACTCCTACCACCATTAACCTTGCCCTGCCCTGCCCTGCCCTGCCCTGCCCTGCCCTGCCCATCAACGTCGCAGTCGAACCGACGCTTGCCAACACACTGCCCACGTTCCTTTCTCTTTTCGGCCTACGCCCATTACGCGCCGCCGCCACAGCACCTTCCCTTCCCACAACACACCGACGTCATCACACGCACCCAAAACAGGGGCCACGACCGTGTTCCTCGCCCACTCCCATCCCGCACGGTACGCACATTCCCAACTACTACCGCGCACCCTCCCTTTCCAATCTGTGTGTCTCTGTGTCTGTGTCCTGTCCGCGCGTGACGCCTCTCAACATCCGCCGTCCCCCGTCCCGTTTTCGCCCCCATGCCGTCGTCGCGCCGCCTCCGCCCCTGTCCGCCCCGCACCACACCATACACCGCTGCTTGTCCCGGCCGTTGCCACCAAAGGCGCCGACCGCAAACGCGCCACGCCGCAGCCCCCGTGCGTCTCGCGCTCGCTTGCATCTCCGTGCCGACGCTGCCTCTCTTCCCGCTCGCACTCGACCTCGACAACACAGTCTTTGGCTCCGCCACTGCGTGTTCCGGTGGTACGCACGCTGCAACACGTATGTATTCATTACCAGAGCGATGGCGAGGCATGACAGCATCTCTGTCTGACCAGAGAGTTCTTTATCGCTGCTAGTCGGCGCTTGGACCGCGCCAGACGACAGTAGTGGCACGCACCGGGTCGCCAGGAACAGTTGTTATATATATATATTGTAGCGCGAGTCGGGAGAGGTAGTAGTCGGTCGACAGTAGTAGCGGGTGGACGGTTGTACTGAGCGGGCGTCGGCGGCGTGCTCTGCTCGTCTCGCGACTCTGGTCACGGTTCGGGACGATGTATAGTCTATTGTGTTATAATCAAAAGGTGGTGTGACGCTGCATTGCGCAAATCTGATAACGTATGTTCATTGTACTTATTTTGTTCAACAACAAAAGCCCCACTATTACTTTTTTTCTAAAGTAACTTTTGTCTCTTAACGAAAAACATTCACTTTTTAAAGACTACTTCCTATGGCATTTCCCTCCAAGGAGTGCAATTAATTACCAGCCAGCACTCATTCATTGCACACAGCTGTGTAAGGGGTATCTACAATTGAGGAGCGGATATAAATGCAATTTTTTGTTTTTTTTTTTGTTTTTTTTTTTTTTTTTGTGTGTGTGTTGTAACCTCCCAGCAACATTTAAAATAATGGACAATGTTATTTACGGATGCTAATGGACATTGCGCTAATTGTAACCTCGCCCACAATGAGAGGTATTGAAAATGGCAACAAAAATGTGAAATTCGCAATCTGACTCAAATATAAAGTCTTCACACAACATTTAAAAACGTCCGTTCAGTGACAAGAAACTTCAATTAAACCGAAATATCGGTCTTTGGCCCTGTGCAAAACAATCAGAATTAATGTCTTACCTCCGAATAAATGGATGTCACATTTCTGCTCTGGTTGTTGCGCAGCGCTTGGAGGAACTGCATTGCAAATAATAATATTCTCTTTTTTTGTGATTTTAGTGACATTTTTCTTCAAAGAAGTGGAATGAAATGTGAAGTGCAACGAACTCTTTAGTTCAATAAACAATTAAATGTTTGAAAAATGCTTTTGAAATAAAAATTATTACTGGGGAACTTGTTGGAGAATAATTACAATAAATACAATTTTTCATTATCTAATGATTATATTAATTAACAGTATACCTTATTCACCATCTTGACCAGTGTTGCCGACCGCCTACATCACACAACCGCACTCGGCTGCTACTACTGACCGACCGCTCTGCATGACGACTATTAGCGTACTGCACGCGACGACTACTGACAGAGTACAGCCCTCAACTACACAGAGCTACGGACTCGCAACGACTACTGACTGACTGACTGACTGAGAACCGCTCGCAACACTCGCGCAGTCCAGCGCAAACTCTCTGGTCACAGATGCTACAATGTCTCGCCATCGCTACTATGTTACATACGTGTTTCAGTGTCTTTTTCATTGGGGTAACGATCTTTGGCTCTTTTTATTCTGAATACAGGGCCAAAGGTCAACGCTGCTGCCCTTATACAATTTATCAGGTTTCATTATGTCTGTTGCAATGTTACATACGGTTCACTCTTTCATTAATATTATCGTTGGGTTTGTTTTGTAGGGACGTTAACATTCTGGCACATTTTTATTATCATCGGACTCTCTGCTATTTGTGCAGGGAGGTTATACCTGGGTCCATTTCCATTTCCATTTACATTTTAATATTGATAGACTTTTTGTTTTCTTGTTGTTTTTCCTTCTTTTTTTTTTTTTTTGTTGTTTTTTTTTTGTTTTGTTTTTCCCGCTCTCACCACCACCGCCGCATCACGCCTTCCGTTTTCTTGGTTTCTTTTCTGTTCTTCAACTGCTTCAACATCACCGCGCCCCATTTCCACACCACAGCCATCAGCCTCCAAGACGGGCGGGCGCAGTGTGCCATTTCCGGCGCACAAGCACACCCGTACGGTACTCTCCTCGCCCCCACGCCACCAACAACACAGCGACCACGCGGCTTTCAGGCATGGCACGGCACGGCACCGGCGAAATGCGCCGCCCCCGCCCCTCCGCGCATCCGTCCGTCTCGCCACGTTCACTGACAGCCGCGTCTGCGGCTACACCACGACAACCACAACACAACACCGCTCCCCTCCCTGGCAACTCACATTGTTTTTCTCCTCCTCTTTTGCACAAACCACAACGCCGAGCACAGGCGCAAGCCACCCACACCGCGCCCCTCCCCGTCCCGTCTTTGGCCGCCGCTCCTCGTTTCCTCGTTTGCCCCCTCCCATCTCCCGAAATGCCATGCCAGCAGCGTTACGCATGCCCCTCCCCTGTCCACACAACACTACCGCCTAACGAACAGCCTTCCGGGCCACATGCAGGGCACGCCCACCTCCAAACACTGCCAATTCACGGACGCACGCACGCACGCACGCACGCACGCACACACACACACACACACACACACACACACACACACACACACACACACTCACTTTCTCGACACCTTTCTGTACGGAGGGTGCGTCATCTCGACCGTGACAGAGTGACGGCAACTATCGACGATCCATTTCCCCCCACTGGTAAAACATGTCCACTAACACCTACATACATCATTCAAGTACACAGACAATAGCATACACACAATGGGAGGGCACACGAACATGGACGGCACGGCACTGTCATACACTCTTCCTCAGAACCATATCAACAAACGTTACGTACATCCGGGAAAGCGAAAGCGAACGCGAAAGCGAAAGCAAAAGCAAAGGCAAAGCCCAATGCAGCCGTCAAAGGTAACGTTCACCACGGCAGACACTTGCAGCCGCGCCGCCGTTAAACGCATTTCAGTGCGGCTCCAATACGCCTCCGACACGGGAACGTTCCGTTGCTCTACGAATGCGTTTCTCCCCTTTTTCCCTTCCCCCCCTCCTTGCACTCTTGCCTCATTCCTCACGTTCTGCCCGGACATTCGACCGATCAAAGTCAACCTTTCGTTACCGTTCTCAGCGCGACGGTGTACAACAGTATGACGGGTGTGCCCACGACTTCGGTTCAGTTGCGTGACGCCGGTCTATCGCGCCGATCGACAGTTACTCAGGGGGCGACGGATCGGACCACGTCACCGACACACAAAACACTTTCAAAACAAACAAATACATACCGGATGGACACAGACAAACACGTGTACAGACATTCGCCAAACAAACGACCGCCGCCGCCGTCGTCGCGCTTACTGTATACTGCACTGGACACGCGTGCATCTTGAATGACGACATCGGTGTGCGTGCGTCGTACGCAATCAGTCAGACACGGCTATCAAACATCAGAGTCGAATGGTACATCATCGTGCGTGTCGCCGTACACGTACAGTACAATACAACAACAATGCGTCTTAATGGCACGTTCATTTCAACGTCACTCACACACCTCCACGCTGCAGTTACGTCGCACCATTGTCAAACTCGGCGTACAGCAAAGGGAATAGTGGGCGGCAAAAAAAAAAAAAAAAACCAAACAAAAACATTTCACATTTCACCCTCGCCATGTATGATGTGCAAACAAAACAAACCCGCAAACGGCCGTCGTTACGGTGACACAAAAGTCGCCGATCGCACTGTCCCCCCTCGCAGACGGGTAACACACACACACACACCAACAACACCAATGGGTCAAAAACCACGCCAACGAGGCGTGCCACCATTCCACGCCACGGCGACCAACCTCGTGGCCGTACCCCGCGCAACACGCTTTGACGCGCCCCCCCCCACCCAC